>NW_025334422.1:0-196435 GCF_014858855.1 Bufo gargarizans
ATGCACTAAAATGATACACAACTGACAATACTGGCTAATTCCTCAGGCCGATGTTAAAAGCTGAGAACTTTGCCCATATTTTCCAGTCAGGAACATATCGGAGCCCCTCATGTACCACATCACGGTGTCTCACCACGCATGGGGTCCTACCACTCACCTGCCTGTGGTGTCTGGACAGGGCTAGAAACCAACGCGCAGCCAGGCTCTCACATGCCTCCATAGTGGTATCACCAGTGCACTGTGAGGTAGGATAAAGCTGTGAGCCGCACCCACAACAGACCATGTGACACAGAAGCTACCAGGTGCAAAGGAACGTTACCAACAAAATGAAGTGGCACATTCCATACACCTAGACAAAAACTCACTGAAAAAAGTGGCCTAAACGGGGAAAAATACTCCAAACCCAGCATGGAGTCCGCAGATAACTGCAATCCCCAGCAAAAAATGCGTACAGTGGAGGATGCCGGGGCGGACCGCATGCACCACAAGAACATCTTACACAAAATGATACATTGTGCAGATGAAAAAATATACTTACAAAAATCACTGCAAAAAATGCACCAAAATGATACGCAACTGACAATACTAGCTAATTCCTCAGGCCGATGTTAAAAGCTGAGAACTCTGCCAATATCTTCCAGTCAGGAACATATCGGAGCCCCTCATGCACTGACTGGAAGATATTGGCAAATGTATCATTTTGTGTAAGATGTGCTTGTGGTGCACGCGGTCCGCCGTGCCATCCTCCATTGTACGCATTTTTTGCTGGGGATTGCCGTTATCTGCGGACCGCATGCGGAGGAATTGCTCCCCTGGTTATAGACACGCCACAGTGTCTGGGTTTGGAGCATTTTTCACCCGTTTAGGTTTTTAGCAGATAGTGTCCCCCCAATATGGGATCAGTTTGGCCCTGCTACTGCAATAACAGACACTAGACACATCTCAATTAACATTAACACATTATATATATATTACAATGAGAACTATTCTTTGCACCTGAATGTTTTGCCTGATGCATGCGACATATAAGAGGAAACCTAAGCCAGAAAAGCTCACATCGCATGCAGATGCAGCAGAGCCGAGTTATACTAGAAGGGTTCGTTCATGTAATGTAGTTGTGTCTGTTGCAGTTTTTCATGCAGCAAATGAAATGAAATAGTAACAAACAAGATTTCCAAAAGAGGAACCATTCCCAGGTTGCACAATCACTTGCATTCGGCCTCATGCACACGACCGTTATTGTGTTCCGTGTCCGTTGTTCCGTGATTTTCTGTGGACCCTTTCAATGGGTCCGTTAAAAACTCAGATAATGCACCGTTTGACATCCGCGTCCGTGAACTGTGTTTTCAGTCTGTCAAAAAATTATGACCTGTCCTATTTTTTTCACGGACAACGGTTCACGGACCCATTCAAGTCAATGGGTTTGTGAAAAAACACAGAGGCACACAAGATTGTTATCCGCGTCCGTTTTTTTCCTATCATTTGCAAGGCAAACTTGACTTAGATTTTTTTTCACTTTCCTTCATGTCTGGTGATCCTCCAAAAATCAAGGAAGGCACACGGAAACAAAAACGGAAACGAATCACGGAACAACGGAACCCCGTTTTGCGGACCGTGAAAAAATACTGTCGTGTGCATGAGGCCTTACTCTGGCAATTCCCTCCACTTTCTTCAAAAATGCCTTACAAATAGTATGGAGGAGTTGTGGTGAGATTTTCCATGTAAGTAGCACTGGCTGCAGCCGCACCAGGGCACAATCTGTCGCGGAGGCTTCATTCACACTTGGGTATTGATATATATATCTGACACAAATATGGATGATTTTGCCTCCATTTATTTTTCAGCCATATTTTTATCTATATTGTCATCACTATTTTTCTCCATGCTACAAATACAGATATGAATTCATATTTTTTAGATGCCAATGAGCTCTAAGGGGAGCATATGGCCATTGTAGGACATCTGAGGAAACATGCTGCATAGTAATACGATACAAAGTGTGAGTACTAATAAGACTGTACAGAAAAACAGATGTGTGAATAGCTCCATAGAAGGACACTGGCTCTGCACTCAGGACCTATGCAGATGTGAATGAAACTTTACATGGGCCGATTATTGGGAATAAACTTTTGTATGAAAGCTTGTTTCCAATAATTGCCTTGTGTAAAGGTGCCGCAGATCACTCGATGAATGAGCGAATGCTCGTTCATTGGATGAAAGTGTCAATGGAGTGAATACCAAAATGATTATTTCTGGGCAGCAGGTGGATAGCCGCAGCAACAATCGCTCAGCCCCATACAGAAGAGATGATTGCTGTATGTTATATATGTTAATGTAGCTCTCACAAAAGCTTAAAGGGGTTGTCCGGGTTCAGAGCTGAACCCGGACATACCCTTATTTTCACCCCGGCAGCCCCCCTGAGCCTAGCATCGGAGCATCTCATGCTCCGATGCGCTCCAGTGCCCTGTGCTAGATCGCGCAGGGCACAGGCTCTTTTGTTTTTAATAACACACTGCCGGGCGGTAACTTCCGCCCAGCAGTGTGTTCGGTGACGTCACCGGCTCTGAGGGGCGGGCTTTAGCTCTGCCCTAGCCGTTTTACTGGCTAGGGCAGAGCCAAATCCCGCCCATCAGTGCCGGTGACGTCACCGGGGTTCCTGTGAGCCCCATGGAGAGCCCGGTACGTCACCGGAACTCTGAAAAATGCCTTTGCCCTGCGCGATTTAGCGCAGGGCAAAGGAGAGCATCGGAGTATGAACTGCTCCGATGCTCATGTCAGGGGGGCTGCCTGGGTGAAAATGGAGGTATGTCCAGGTTCAGCTCTGAACCTGGACAACCCCTTTAATACTCATTAATTACCTGCACAGTTGTAAAGGGGACTTTAACCTCTCGAAGACCGGGCCTATTTTAATATTTTTTTTTTCCTTCCCACATTCCAATAGCCAGAACTTTTTTATTTTCACAAATCTATATAAAGGCTTATTTTTTGCAGGACAGGATGCATTTTTTTAACGGCACCATTTAATTTGCCATGTCTGGGAAATGGGAAAAAAATTATTTGTGGGATAAAATTGAAAAATATTATTTTGGGGGTTTGACATCATAGCTACAAATTACACGACATTAGTGTTGAGCGAACTTGTGTTTTAAGTTCGGCATCTAAAGTTCGGGTTCGGGTTATCGAAGAATCGCGTTATGGATTCTGCTGCCGAACTTTAGACGCCGAACTTAAAACACAAGTTCGCTCAACACTACATAACATCCTTATTCTTCAGTTCAATATGATTAAAAATAAAAAAATATTTGAAAAAAATTCAATTTTTTTTTGCATTGTCCATTTCTGACAGCCATAACTTCTTTATATTTCAGTCTACAGCTGTATGAGGGCTTTTATTTTGCAGAACTAACTGTAGTTTTTATTGGTACCATTTTTGTAGTATTTTGATCACTGTTATTCAATTTTTTGGGGGGGGACAAGGTGACTAAAAAATGGCAATTTTTTTTCTGTTACAATGTTTACTGCACAGGAAAGATTTTTTTATATTTTAATAGTTCAGACATTTTCAGAAGCGGCGATACCTAATATGTTTATTTACAGTTTTATATGTAAAATTGGGAAAGGGGAGTGATTTCAACTGTTAATGTGTTTGTTTGTTTTTTATCTTTTTTTCACTTTTTACTTAGGGGCTAGAACCTGGTAATTTTTGACCCCCTTATCCCATTCACCTTACACGGATCTATTAGGGTGAATGTAATTTTGACATGCTCCCTGCTGAGCTGTGCCTCATGGCCACTTCAGCAGGAAAGTTACTATGACAGCCTTGGGAAGTGGTAGCAGGCCCAGGGCTTTCATGGTAACCAATCGGAGCAATTTCACTGCGGGGGCTCCGATCAGAAGACAGAGGGAGCCACATTCTTCTACCTTGCCTCACAGATGCCATAATTGCTGTTGAACATAGCATCTGAGGGGTTAAATGACACGGTTCAACATGATTTCCGTTCCCCATCATTGAAGCCAGGTACCTGTGGTGTTATACAGCTGGCACCTGCTGCATATGGAGCAGGTTTACTGCAGCAGCCTATAATTAAACAACATCAAGTCCTGCAGTTTTTGCACTGGCCACTAGGCCTAATAATAGGCACCACTTCTTGGTCTATACAGATCACTTTACTGCAGTTACCTGCTTATCTGTCATTCTAACCCTGCCTGCATTGATATCACCTCTGTGTATAGATAAGACAACATCCACCATTCACAATAGGTGATTGTCAGAGCTTATCTATTCTTTCCTTGTACAATGACCTCTGCACAGATCACAGAGCATGCCTAGAAAACCCTACCATAGAAGTTAATGAGGTCCCTCCTGACCATTGTGTCTATGGACCATGGGGCTGCCGTAAAACAATTTTTGTAATGCTTTCTAAATGCTGTCAAAAACAGCTCAGACAAGATGGCCGTTCCCATAATCATGTTCAGCAAACAGAATAAATAAATCTGTAATCCGAAAATAAAAACAGATTAGGAAAAAAGGATACTGTATTTTTCGCTTTATAAGACCCACTTTTTTCCCCTCCAAAGTGGAGGGAAAAAGTCAGTGCGTCTTATAAACACAAGGTGACCCTAAATGTGCAGGCTGCGGCAGCTCAGGAGCTCTCACTAACGGCTCCTAAGCTGCTATGAAACTGTGGGCGGATGGCCGGGAGTTAGCACAGGCTGGCAGCAAGGTTAGCTTTCAGTGAAGCCTCCAGCCCGCACATACATCGCGGCACTAAGCAGCACCTTGGGCGGGCTAGTGGCTTCACTAAATGCTAAATAATGCCTACAGCCCGCGCTTCCATTCATAACATTCATTATCGTTGGGCGGACTGGCGGCTTCTCTGTATGCGCTGTACTGCCGCCAGCCCGCACGTCCTTCACTTACAGCAGCAGGAGGATCCTCTTCTCTGTGCTGCCTTGCAGGGGCATAGATAAGGGGGGGGGGGGGGATAGGGGGGGTTCAAACCCCCCCAGAGTGTCTGTCCTCCTAACCTGCCAGAGAACGGCCCGGGCGTGCTGCTGCCTGCAATAGCGGCGCGGGCAGTGCGGCACACAGAGAGGGGATGGAGGCTGCAGGGCGGGGCAGCGCAGGGGGCAGGTACGGCGGCACAAGTAACTCACAGACACACACAGGGCAGCCAGGCAGGGATGACACTGATGATCACATGGCATGCACGCTGCCGCCTGTCGTACGTCTGGACCCCGGCCAGCTTCCTGCCTGCACGTGCCTGCTACTCCTGGGCGGCGGCTGACAGAGCACAAAGCCTGGAGATCTCAGAAGATTAGAAGAGAGAGAGAAGAAAGAAAAATAAGTAGTTTGAGAGAGAGAGAGAGAGACAGCCAGACAGACAGAGACTCTGGAGCACTAGTGTAAGTAAAAGTAATAGATAAAAAAGAAAATCAAGAAGATTCGAAGCCCACCCGCCACACCAGGCTACAGACAGTGTCAATTTATATATTTAGTCCAGCCCCCAGACTCTTATGAATTGTGGGAACTGGCCACCACCATGCTGGTCCACATCACTTATTGTGCAGGCTGCATGGTTTGATGTGGAAACGCAATTTCTTATGGAAATTACAAGAGTAAGCTAGCATCAGGGGCGTAGCTAAAGGCTCATGGGCCCCGGTGCAAGAGTTCAGCTTGGGCCCCCCTTTCCCTCAGTGCTTTGTGGCCGGGGCAGGGAAGCACATAGCGTTTCTGCTGCCTGAGGCAAAAATTGAAACGGCACACCCCCCCCCCCCTCCATAACAAATTTTTGAGCTTCCCATTTCCCTCCAGCCAGAGGTGTTACTTGACCAGCATGCACTGTCTATAATACTGGTGTCTTCTTATGCACCGCAAGGGTCTTTGGGCCCCTCAACCCTGGTGTGTCAGCTAAAGTCTTATAATTTGAGAAAACTGAACCCCCCCCCCCAGGAAAAAAAAATTATCTACGACCCTGCTGCCTTGGTGCCTGCTCCCCCCCGCCTCAACCGCGCGTCCTCCTCCCCCTGCCTCCACCAATCAGCTCCCTACATTTCTCCTGGTACATAATGAAAAATGTATGTCAAATATGACTATAACCCCACTCATCCATAGGAATCCACACATGTACTGCAGTATATGGGTGGATTCCTATGGATGTGGGGGTTATAGTCATATTTAAAATACACACTGTTCTGTACTTGGCATGTGTCTATATTAAAGGGGTTCTGCACTTTCAATTAACTGATGATCTATCCTCTGGAGAAGCAGCGCCGCGGCCTTCTCACTGTTTACCGCCGGGCCGCCCGCCCACTGACGTCACGACTTGTATCAACTAGCGTGGGCGGGGCTAAGCTCTGTTCACTTGAATGGAGCTTAGCCGCGCCCACTCTAGTTGATACAAGTCGTGACGTCAGTGGGCGGGCGGCCCGGCGGTAAACAGTGAGAAGGCCGCGGCGCTGCTGGAGCGCTGCTGCCTTCTCAAACAGCTGATCAGCGGGGGTCCCGGGTGTCGGACCCCGGCAGATCAGAAGCTGATGATCTATCCAGAGGATAGATCATCAGTTAATTGAAAGTGCAGAACCCCTTTAAATATGACTATAAACCCCTCATACATAGGAATGCACCCATGTACTGCAGTATATGGGAGGATTCCTATGGATAAGGGTGGATATAGTCAAATTTAATATAGACACATGCCAATTACAGAACAGTCCCTGGGCAGTATTTATTTTTAATATGACTATAACCTCCCTCATCCATAGTAATCCACCCATATACCGCAGTACATGGGTGCATTCCTATGGATGAGGGGGGTTATACGGTAGTCATTCAGTCATATCAGTTACCGTAAGCTAATATTGGTACAGTCCCTTGACAGTGTTCACATTTAATGTGACTATAACTCCCTTCATCCTTAAGAATACACCAATGTAGAGTACCTACAGTACATCAGTGTATTCTTCAGGATGATGGGGGTTATAATCACATAACAGTGTCATCCACAGATCCCCCATAACAGTGTGTCACCCGCAGACCACCATTAGTTCAAAACCCACCAAAAGCACGGTTTTTGGTGCAATTTTTTTTTCTTATTTTCCTCCTCAAAAACCTAGGTGCGTCTTCTCATCAGTTGCGTCTTATAAAGCGAAAAATACGGTATTTGTTACTATCTGATTTTAACTGGCAGATAAGATTATTGGTGAAACATTTCATTTACGTTTCTATTACATTTCTAATATGTTCAATTTACCCCCACTGGAAATATCAGAGTTTCATGTATCTATTAAATGATCTGTAGCATGACACTTTCATTGGTACCTGGAATATGAATATCACAAGGAAATTAAGATCCCTTGAATTTCATTTTAACAATATTCTGCTCACTTGTTTGGCCAAAAGTGATTCATGCATGCATAATAATAGAGAAAGGGGAATAACCCTCTGCCAGAACTGTAGTGGTTCTCTATCTCCCTTGAAAACAAACGGATTAGGCATATTGGAATTCAACATGAATGATCCTTCTTTCTCTCTGACATCTGCTAAATAAACGTTGGCCAAAGCAATACATATCAGATGTTGGATAGATAGATAGATAGATATTTGACAGATAGATGATTGATGTAAGACCTCTAAGATCTTTGGCTGATAGTCTAGACATACAACTTAAACGAGGCCTTGGAGGAATTGTACCCACATCTACATTTGTGACAGTGCAGCTGTTGTAGATAGATAGATAGTATTAGTATACTGTGTATAACATAAAACATGTAATAATTAGTAGATTATATACAAACACACAAATAACTTGTCTTTATTTAGCAGGTTTCTTGTTTAATCACATCAGGATATTTAAGATATAATCTGATTTCTATCTGCTCGTGATTCCAAATTCCCATGGAGCCCCTGAAACCCCTTCACAGACACTGGCATAGCATGAAAGCCTAGAGATCAGGGACATGTTCTATAGCATGAGCTGAGAAGCTCCTTCACGTGAATGAGTTGTCTCCCAGGATGCCCAAATCAGGGGAGGGCTAAACTGTATCAAAGGGGGTTTTATTAAATAAGATAGAGAGAAGCATCTGTGTGTCTTTAAGGAGGCTGCTGGGAGGCTCTTTAAAGTGTTTTATTGGGGAGAAGTTGTTAATTGCCCTGAGTCCCGGCTTCCTGTCCTCCATAGCATTGGCCCAGCTGGGTTCTTTGATGTGCTAACAACATGAGCCTCATTTTACTAATATTCAGTGTTACAATGTATATACCTGGCTAGCTGGAAAAGGCAGTTATTCCAACCATTTATGGTATGGACCATCTAAGGTCATTATTACACATCTCTAAAGTTACCATGAATGCATTCCATGTACATTATGGAATGGAATCTGGTATAAAAATTTAACAAAACTTTGACTTTGATATCAACCACAACAAGCCTCGATATGCCTGTCTATGTGTGTGACATATTATACATTAGGAGATAAGGATTTCCCTTGTAGCATTAAGCATTCATACTTGAGGTCCTGGACTTTGTGTTGAAAATGATTCACACATGCAACTGTCCACCCTTGTAATACCAGAGTAATTGGAATGCTTATTTGTATCTTTGGTCCATTGAAGCCCCCCTCTGAGTTTTTGTTCTCATGCTAATTACACCCAACACTACAGATAGCCAGAACTAATTTTTACTTTATTGTTCTGCTAATGTGACCCTCTGCCAGGGTTACTGTAGATCCTGAGCTGTGTGTGGGGGTCTCAGGAACTCTTTATCTGTAGGACCAGAGAGAGACATTTACTTTCATTGTTCTGCAGTAGTTTGTAGGACAGTTTCAGTCTTGGAATAATAAATAGGTGCTTGTCTATTTATTGTGCATGAGACACAATGGACAGTGAGGATGACATATGGCCCGGCAGAGATTGCTCTGGATATGCTCTTTGTGTGCAAGGGGTATTTATCAATGGTGTTCTTCTGTTCCTGATAATTTACTGCCTGCCTATTATTGTATGTGCAGTCATGGGGATCTCCATTCATATGTTCTGGTCCATACATGTTGCTGTTTGACTCTCTTCTACTATATTTGTAATGCGCTTTATATACTTACTATTGATGTATTTTCAGCCTCTCAATTTTTGGGAACACTCATTCTCAACGCTCTCCCCATTATGGAGAAAGCTTGTTCTTAATAATTGGCCTATATAATCAAGAAGACGATCTGACAATGATCTAGCAAATGCTAATTTGTCAGCTGATGGGCACCTTTCAGCAGGATGAAAGATGCCCGATTAGCCGTGGCATATCTTCTTGTGTGATCAAGGATGTGCTGCCAATAATGAATAGAACAGAATGAGGGTGGAACAACTGTGGTAGCAATTAAGGGTGAGCGAATCGCGCTTCAGATGCAAGATCCGAAGTCGATTCATTCCCCAACTTGTCTCCATACAGCATTAAAATGTATGAGCTGTGCAGAGGCAAACTTTGTTAAGTCTGAAGTCTCACGAAACTTTGGTGATGAACTTCAGGCTTCGATTCGCAAACTTCAAAAACGCTTCAAGACAGCATTCCAAAGTCGGCTTCAGTACCGAGTTGTATCTCGGTATCGAAGCCAACTTCGCATTGCCGTTTTAAAATGTTTTTAAAGTTTTAGAATCAAAGCCTGAAGTTCTTCACAGAAGTCTCATGAGACTTCGGACCTAACGAAGTTTGCCTCCGCGTAGCACATACATATTTATGCTGTACGGAGACAGGTCATCTCCGTACAGCATTAAAATGAAGTTGGGGGAACAAATCGACTTCAGATCTTAAATCCAAAGCATTTTTCGCTCACCCCTAGTAGCAATCGTTCCTCACACATTCAGTTTGTATCAGCCTCTGTAATCAGGTCAGTGCAAATGAGCACTGATGGACAAACATCGGGCAGTAAAATAAAGCCCTAAATGACCCGTCCAAGAGATAAATAACCTATTATAGCTACAAAAGATGGAGGCAGGAGATCCTTTCATTTTACTGGAATGCACCTGTCCTATAGTGTCAAAGGTTTCTTAAACCCATCAAAGGAAGAGAATGATCCGCTAAGAATTGGAACCTACTGGAAAAATGCTTGGCTACATAGTCAGCTTGACACGGGTTTGTCACCTGCTGGAACTATAGGATCCAATACTATGTCCAAACATAGACTCACTGAAGGATACTCTTGTAAGGTGGACCAGTTTAACCCTGCTTTCTGGGCGGTAGTCATATTCCTCTTTTCGAGCTGTTCTGTATCTAATTTTTGGGGAATTTGAAAGTGACAGTTTGCGTGTTCCTACCATTAAAATATCTTTATTTGAGAGACTTCAGAGAATTAACAAAAACAGGATCAGTACATGGGATCAGTTTTATGAATTTTAGTGATGTTAGTAGCAGCAGAAGGAGTCCTCCACTTAAAAAGGAGCCACAGAGATGGGGAGCAGTTAACGATCATTGGGGTTGAAATGGAAAGAGGAATTTAGAGTGCAGGAGGTGGAAAGGCAAAGGATAAGGCTTCTTTAACACTTGCATTTTAGTTTTCCGGTATTGAGATCCTTCATAGGGGCTCAATACCGGAAAAAAACGCTTCTGTTTTGTCCCCATTCATTGTCAATGGGTACAAAACTGAACCGAACAGAACGGACTGCTCCAAAATGCATTCCGTTCTGATTAGTTGCGTTCCCATACTGGAGAGCAAACTGCGACATGTTGTAGTTTGCTTTCCGTCCTGGGATGCGAAGCAAGACAGATCTGGCATGACCACCAATGTGAGTCAATGGGGAAGGATCCGTTTTCTTTGCCACAATCTGGCACAATAGAAAAGGGATCTGTCCTTCATTGACTTTCAATGGAGTTCATGACGGATCCGTCTTGGCAATATTAAAGATAACACAACCGGATCCGTTCATAACGGACGAAGATGGTTGTATTATCAGTAACAGTGATTTTCACAATGACCGCCCCTTTAACAATGACTTTCACAGTGGCCGCACTTTAATGGTGACCGCCCCTTTAACAGTGACTTTCACGGTGGCCTTCCCTTTAACAGTGACCGCCCCTTTAACAGTGACTTTCACAGTGGCCGTCCCTTTAACAGTAACTTTTACATTGGGCGTCCTTTTAACAGTGACCACCCCTTTCACAGTGGCCGCCCCTTTAACAGTGACTTTCACAATGGCCGCCCCTTTAACGGTGACCGCCCGTTTAACAGTGACTTTCCCAGTGGCAGCCCCTTTAACAGTGACCGCCCCTTTAACAGTGACTTTTACAGTGGTCGTCTCTTTAACCGTGATGGCCCCTTTAACAGTGACTTTCACAAAAGCCGCCCCTTTAACGGTGACTGCCCCTTTAACAGTGACTTTCACAGTGACCGCTCCTTTAACAGTGACTTTCACAGTGGCCGCCCCTTTAGAGGTGACGACCCCTTTAACAGTGACTTTCACAGTGGACACCCCTTTAACAGTGACTGCACGTTTAACAGTGACTTTCATAGTGGCCGCCACTTTAAAGGTGACCACACCTTTAACAGTGACTTCGGTGACCACCCCTTTTACAGTGACTTTCACAATGGCCACCCCTTTAACAGTGACTGCCCCTTAACAGTGACTTTAACAGTGGACGCCCCTTTAACAGTGACCGCCTAACAGTGACTTTCATGGTGGCCGTCCCTTTAACAGTGACCGCCCCTTCAACAGTGACTTTCACAGTGGCCGCTCCTTTAACAGTGACCGCCTATTTAACGGTGACTTACAGTGGCAGCCCTTTTAACAGTGACCGCCCCTTTAACAGTGAATGCACCTTTAACAGAGACTTTAACAATGGCCGCCCCTTTAATAGTGACCACCCCTTTAATAGTAACTTTCTCAGTGGCTGCCTCTTTAACGGTGACTGCCCCTTTAACAGTAATTTTCACAATGGCCGCCCCTTTAACGGTGACCACTCATTTAACAGTGACTTTCATAGTGGCCACCCCTTTAACAGAGACTTTCACAGTGGCCGCCCTTTTAACGGTGACCGCCTAACAGTGACTTTCACGGTGGCCGTCCCTTTAACAGTGACTTTCACAGTGGCCGCCTCTTTAACGGTGACCGCCCCTTTAACAGTGACTTTCACAATGGCCGCCCCTTTAACGGTGACTGCCCATTTAAGAGTGACTTTCACAGTGGCCGCCCCTTTAACGGTGACCGCCCCTTTAATGGTGACTTTCATAGTGGCCGCCCCATTGACAGTGACCGCACCTTTAACAGTGACTTTCATAGTGACCGCCCATTTAACGGTGACCGCCTAACACTGACTTTCACAGTGGCCGCCCCTTTAACATTGACTTCGGTGACCGCCCCTTTAAGAGTGACTTTCACAATGGCCACCCCTTTAATGGTGACCGCTCCTTTCAGAGTGACTTTCACAGTGGCTGCCCCTTTAACGATGACTGCCCCTTTAACATTGACTTTCACGGTGGCTGCCCTTTTAACAGTGAGTTTCAGAATGGCCGCCTCTTTAACGGTGACCGCCCCTTTAACAGGGACTTTCACAGTGGCCGCTCCTTTAACGGTGACCGCCCCTTTAATGGTGACTTTTACAGTGGCCGCCCCTTTAACAGTTACCGCCCCTTTAACAGTGACTTTCACAGTGGCTGCCCCATTAACAGTGACAACCCCTTTAACAGTGACTTTCACAGTGGCCGCCCCTTTAACAGTGACAGCTCTTTTAACAGTGACTTTCACAGTGCTCGCCCCTTTAACAGTGACCTCCACAGTGGCCGCCCTTTTAACATTGAACACCCCTTTAACAGTGATGTTCATAGTGGCCGCCCTTTTAACAGTGAACTCCACAGTACCCGCCCCTTTAACAGTGACCTCCACAGTACCCACCCCTTTTACAGTGCCCACCCTTTTAACAATGACCCTTCCAGTGCCCACCCCTTTAACATTGACCACCCCTTTAACAGTGACCTTCATAGTGGCCGCCCCTTGAACAGTGGGCTTCA
Organism: Bufo gargarizans; assembly: GCF_014858855.1. NCBI lineage: Eukaryota > Metazoa > Chordata > Amphibia > Anura > Bufonidae > Bufo > Bufo gargarizans. The sequence continues at coordinate 12,985 of NW_025334422.1, forward strand.
CAGTGTTCGCCCCTTTAACAGGGACTTCCACAGTGCCCACCCCTTTAACAGAGACCTTCACAAGGCTCACCCCTTTAACAGTGACCTCCACAGTGGCCGCCTCTTTAACATTGACGTTCACAGTGTTTGCCCCTTTAACAGTGACCTCCACAGTGCCCACCCATTAAACAGTGACCTCCACAGTGCCCACCCCTTTAACAGTGACCGCGTCTTTAACAGTGACCCCGACAGTGCCCACCCCTTTACATTGACCACCCCTTTAACAGTGACCTTCATATTGGCAGCCCCTTTAACAGTGACCTTCACAGTGCCCACCCCTTTAACAGTGACCTCCACAGCACCCACCCCTTTAACATTGACAACCCCTTTAACAATGACCTTCATAGTGGTCGCCTCTTTAACAGTGACCTTCACAGTACCCGCCCCTTTGACAGTGACTTCCACAGTGCCCGCCCCTTTAACAGTGACTTCCACAGTGTCCGCCCCTTTAACATTGACAACCCCTTTATCAGTGACCTTCATAGTGGCCGCCGTTTAAACAGTGACCTTCACAGTACCCTCCCCTTTAACAGTGACTTCCACAGTGTTCGCCCCTTTAACAGAGACCTCCACAGTGCCCGCCCTTTTAATAGTGACCTCCACATTGTCTGCCCCTTTAACAGTGACCTCCACAATGCCCGCCCCTTTAACAGTGACCGCCCCTTTAACAGTGGCCTCCATAGTGCCCTCCTTTTTAACAGTGACCTACACATTGCCCGTCCCTTTAATAGTGACCGCCCCTTTAACAATGACCTCCACAGTGCCAGCCCCTTTAACAGTGACCTCCACAGTACCTGCCCTTTTAACAGTGACCTCCACCAGTGCCCACCCCTTTAACATTGACTGCCCATTTAACAGCGACCCCCACAGTGCCCACCCCTTTCACATTGACCACCCCTTTAACAGTGACCTTCATAGTGGCCGCCCCTTTAACAGTGACCTTTACAGTGCACGCCCCTTTAACAGTGGCTTCCACAGTTCCTGCCCCTTTAACAGTGACTTCCACAGTGCTATCCCCTTTAACAGTGACCTCCGCAGTGCCTGCCCCTTTAACCGTGACTTCCACAGTGCCAGCCCCTTTAACAGTGACTTCCACAGTGCCCGCCCCTTTAACAGTGACTTCCACAGTGCTCACCCCTTTAACAATGACCTCCGCAGTGCCTGCAACTTTAACAGTGACCTCCACAGTGCCTGCCGCTTTAACAGTGACTTCCACAGTGCCCGCCCCTTTAACAGTGACTTCCACAGTGCCCACCCCTTTAACAATGACCTCCGCAGTGCCTGCAACTTTAACAGTGACCTCCACAGTGCCCGCCCCTTTAACAATGACCGCCCCTTTAACAGTGACCTCCACAGTACCCAACACTTTAATAGTGACCTCCACAGTGTCCACCCCTTTAACAGTGACCTCCACAGTGACGTCCACGATGCCCACCCCTTTAACAGTGACCGCCCCTTTAACAGTGACCTCCACAGTGACCACCCCTTTAACAGTGACCTCCACATTGACTGTCCCTTTAAATGTGACCGCCCCTTTAACAGTGACCTTCACAGTGCCCGCCCCTTTAACATTGAACTCCACAGCGGCCGTCCTTTTAATAGTGGCCCCTTCCCACCCATGCAGGTAGCAGTGTAGCTGTGCCATCATACGTCATATTACTCAATATTTGAGGACCTGCGAAGTGCTAAAACCTATGATCAATTGTTATAGCAACCTGGAGTAGGAACTGCAACCTTCTATTGGCGAATAAGGGACATGTGACCGTGAGTATGGCAGTTCGAATTTAAGTGAAAGGCTTGTTGGCTTCTATTGGCTAATGCAGGTAATTTTTTAGGAATATCTCAAGAACGGTAAGTCCTAGAGAACAGTCTAAAACCTTCCCAGACACCTGATGTACCTGTGTGCCAAATTTGGTGAAGATCGGTCTAGTCGTTTGGTCCAGACAGACAGAGAGACAGATGTCAAGACAGACAGACAGACAGACAGAAACTAATTTTTATATATATACTAGCAGAAGGTTATATTTCATTGATTTCATTTCATGTTTCCACGTGTCGTAAAAAGATATCAAAACAGTATCCCCCATAACAGTTACCTCTACAGTACCCGCCCCTTTAATAATATCCTCCACAGTGCCTGCCCCTTTAACAATGCACAGTGCCCATCTCTTTGACAGTGACTTCCACAGTGGCCGCCTCTTTAACATAGACCTCCACAGTGGCCGCCCCTTTAACATTGACCTCCACAGTGCCCGCCCCTTTAACAGTAACCTCCACAGTGCCCGCCCCTTTAACAATGACTGCATCTTTAACAGTGTCCTGCACAGTGCCTGCCCCTTTAACAGTAACTTCCACAGTGCCCACTCCTTTAACAATGACGTCCACAGTGTCGGCCCCTTTAGCAGTGACCTTCACAGTGTTTGCCCCTTTAACAATGACCTCCACAGTACCCGCCCATTTAACAGTGACCTCCACAGTGCCCACCCATTTAACAGTGCCCGCCCTTTAACAGTGACCTCCACAGTACCTGCCCCTTTAACATTGACCACCCCTTTAACAGTGACCTTCACAGTGCCTGCCTTTTTAATAGTGACTTCCACAGTGCCCGCCCCTTTAAAGTGACCTCTGCAGTGCCTGCCCCTTTAACAGTGACCTTCACAGTGCCTGCCCCTTTAACAGTGACCTCCACAACATCCGCCCCTTTAACAGTGAACTCCACAGAGTTTGCCCCTTTAACAAAGTGACCTCCACAGTGCCCGCCCCTTTCACATTGACCACCCCTTTAACAGTGACCTTCATAGTGGCCGCTCCTATAACAGTGACCTTCACAGTGCCCGCCCCTTTAACAGTGACTTCCACAGTTCTCGTCCCTTTAACAGTGCATGTTGTCCCGGTACTTAAGGACACCTGACGTACCGTTACGTCATGTGTATTTCCGATCACCGTCGCCCGGCGGGCGGTGATCGGAACAAGGTGCCTGCTCAAATCGTTGAGCAGGCACCTTGGCTAAATGCGGGCTGTAGGGGGGACCCAATGGCACAGAAGGCAGCGCGATACCTTCCTGAGGCATCGCCGCTGCCTTCCTGTGAGATCCAGCCCTCTCATACAGCCAATGCATTCCAATACAGAAGTATTGGAATGCATTGTAAAGGAATAGACCCCCAAAAGTTGAAGTCCCAAAGTGGGACAAAAAATAAAGTGAAAAAAAAGTTGAAAAAATAAAGTCCCCCCCCTAAAAAATTAAAAGTTTCAAGTAAAAATAAACAAAAACTAAATTTTCCCCAAATAAAGTAAAAAAGAAATTGGTAAAAAATTGGTAATATTAGGTATCGCCGCGTCCGTATCGACCGGCTCTATAAACATCTCACATGACCTAACCCTTTAGATGAACACCGTAAAAAATAAAAAATAAAAACTGTGCTAAATGAACAATTTTTTTTGTCACCTTACATCACAAAAAGTAAAACAGCAAGCTTTAAAAAAGGCATATGCCCACCAAAATAGTACAATGTAACCATCACCTCATCCCGCAAAAAATGAGCCCCTACCTGAGACAATCGCCCAAAAAAAATAAAAAAAATGGCTCAGAATATAGAGACATTAAAACATAATTTTTTTTGTTTCAAAAATGATATTATTGTGTAAAACTTATATAAATAAAAAAGTATACATATTAGGCATCGCCGTGACCGTATCGACCGGATCTATAAAAATATCACATGACCTAAACCTTTAGATGAACACCATAAAAATAAAAATAAAAACTGTGCTAAATAAACCATTTTTTTGTCACCTTACATCACAAAAAGTGTAATAGCATGCGATCAAAAAGTCATATACACCCCAAAATAGTGCCAATCAAACTGTCATCTCATCCCGCAAAAAAATGAGACCCTACCTAAGATAATTTCCCAAAAACTGAAAAAACTATGGCTCTCAGAATATGGAGACACTAAATCATATTTTTTTTGGTTTCAAAATTATATTATTGTGTAAAACTTACATAAATAAAAAAAAGTATAGATATTCGGTATCGCTGCATCCGTAATAACTTGCTCTATAAAAATATCACATGACCTAACCCCTCAGGTGAATACCGTAAAAATAAAAAATAAATAGGGTGTGAAAAAAGCCATTTTTTGTCACCTTACATCACAAAAAGTGTAATAGCAAGCGATCAAAAAGTCACACGCACCCCAAAATAGTGCCAATCAAACCGTCATCTCATGCCGCAAAAATCATACCCTACCCAAGATAATCGCCCAAAAACTGAAAAAACTATTGCTCTCAGACTATTGAAAAACTAAAACATTATTTTTTTGTTTCAAAAATGAAATCATTGTGTAAAACTTACATAAATAAAAAAATTGTATACATATTAGGTATCGCCGCGTCCGTGATAACCTGGTCTATAAAACTACCACATGATCTAACCTGTCAGATGAATGTTGTAAAAAACAAAAAATAAAAACGGTGCCAAAACAGCTATTTCTTGTTACCTTGCCTCACAAAAAGTGTAATATAGAGCCACCAAACATCATATGTACCCTAAAATAGTAACAAAACTGCCACCCTATCCCGTAGTTTCTAAAATGGGGTAACATTTTTGGAGTTTCTACTCTAGGGGTGCATCAGGGGGGCTTCAAATGGGACATGGTGTCAAAAAACAAGTCCAGCAAAATCTGCCTTCCAAAAACCGTACGGCATTCCTTTCCTTCTGTGCCCTGCCGTGTGCCTGTACACCGGTTTACGACCACATATGGGGTGTTTCTGTAAACTACAGAATCAGAGCCATAAAAATTTAGTTTTATTTGGCTGTTAACCCTTGCTTTGTAGCTGTAAAAAAATTATTGAAAATGGAAAATCTGCCCAAAAAGTTAAATATTGAAATTGTATCTCTATTTTCCATTAATTCTTGTGGAGCACCTAAAGGGTTAACAAAGTTTGTACAATCAGTTTTGAATACCTTGAGGGGTGTAGTTTCTATAATGGGGTTAGTTTTGGGTGGTTTCTATTATGTAAGCCTCACAAAGTGACTTCAGACCTGAACTGGTCCTTGAAAAGTGGGTTTTCGAAAATTTCTGAAAAATTTCAAGATTTGCTTCTAAACTTTTAAGCCTTGTAACATCCCCAAAAAATAAAATGTCATTCCCAAAATGATCCAATTTAGGTATTACTATGTATTATAGAAGTAGAGAAATTGAACGAAATGTTTGGGTAAATTTGGTATTTGTCCTTCCAAAGAGCACCTTTCGGATTTCACAGGCCATTTTTTAAACATTTTGATTTCAAACTACTTTGCAATCATTTGGGCCCCTAAAATGCCAGGGCAGTATAACTACCCCACAAGTGACCCCATTTTGGAAAGAAGACACCCCAAGGTATTTCATGATGGGCATAGTGAGTTCATGAAAGTTTTTATTTTATGTCACAAGTTAGTGGAATATGAGACTTTGTAAGAAAAAAAAAATCATTTTTCCGCTAACTTGTGACAAAAAAATAAAAAGTTCTATGAACTCACTATGCCCATCAGCGAATACCTTAGGGTGTCTACTTTCCAAAATGGGGTTATTTGAGGGGGTTTTCTACTGTCTGGGCATTGCAGAACCTCAGGAAACATGACAGATGCTCAGAAAGTCAGAGCTGCTTCAAAAAGCGGAAATTCACATTTTTGTACCATAGTTTGTAAACGCTATAACTTTTACCCAAACCATTTTTTTTTTTTTGCCCAAACATTTTTTTTTTATTAAAGACATGTAGAACAATAAATTTAGAGAAAAATTTATATATAGATATCGTTTTTTAAAAAAAAAATTGCAACTGAAAGTGAAAAATGTCATTTTTTGCAAACATTTCGGTAAATTTCGATTAATAACAAAAAAGTAAAAATGTCAGCAGCAATGAAATACCACCAAATGAAAGCTCTATTAGTGAGAAGAAAAGGAGGTAAAATTCATTTGGGTGGTAAGTTGCATGACCGAGCAATAAACGGTGAAAGTAGTGTAGTGCAGAATTGTAAAAAGTGGCCTGGTCATTAAGGGTGTTTAAGCTAGGGGGGCTGAGGTGGTTAACAGTGACCTCTACAGTGCCCGCCCCTTTAACTGTGACCTATTGGCCTTATAAGGGACATGTGACCATGTGTATAGTCTATTAATGGCTCTGTTGTTATGAAAACCTAGATAAATTAAATATGAACTTATATTGACTGACACACCTCATATGACTGACTATTTAAGGACCTGCGAACTGCTAAAATCTGTGATAAGTTGTTATGGTAACCTGGAGGAGGACCTGCAAGCTTTTATTGGCTAATAAGGGACATGTGACCATGTAAATGGCAGTTTGGATTTAAGTGAAAGGCTTGCTGGCTTCTATTGGCTAATGCAGGTCATTTTTTGAGAATATCTCAGGAACGGTAAGTCCTAGAGAGCTCAGACCTGGCCTAAAACCTTTCCGGACACCTGATGTACATGTGTGCCACATTTGGTGAAGATCGGTCCAGTCATTTGGTTGCACATAAAGAACGTCCAGACAGACAGAAGTCTAGACAGACCGACAGACAGAAACAAATTTTTATATATATAAGAGATATATGTAGCTAAGGCTGACTTGTCAGCCTATATTTGTGGGAGGGGTGAAGGGCCCTTTAATTTCAGCGGCACGCTCCCCGGCTGCACGCATGTCTCGTAGTGCCAGGGGCGTGACTCATTCCTGATCAAACAAGCGGGCGTTATTCATGCTACGTTTCATTTAATTTATGTTGCCTTTCATGTATGGGCTTATGTTTTTAAATCATAAGGTCCATGCCTGACACGTTATCCAGGCTTACAGTTTTTAATTCATAAGGTCCATGCCTGTCACGTTACGAATCCATTGATCGGATCCGCAAAACACATACGGACGTCTGAATGGAGCCTTACAGGGGGGTGATCAATGACAGGGGGGTAATCACCCCATATAGACTCCCTGATCAGTCCCTGTCATTGATCACCCCCCTGTTAGGCGCCATTCAGACGTCCGTATGTGTTTTACGGATCCATGGATCGGATCCGCAAAACACATACGGACCTCTGAATGGAGCTCCGTCCATGCCTGACACGAATGGTCCATGCCTGACACGTTATCAAGGTTTACGTTTTTAATTCATAAGGTCCATGCCTGACAAGTTATTCAGGCTTACGTTTTTAATTCATAAGGTCCATGCCTGACACGTTATCCAGGCTTACGTTTTTAATTCATAAGGTCCATGCCTGACACGTCACCCAGGCTTACGTTTATAAATTTATCATTTCTGTTGCCTGTTATGTTGTTCATGCTCACGTTGTCATTTGCCTCCGTTGCCTGTCACCGCAGTCAGGCTCACGTTTCCCAAATTATGTTCATAATCATGTAACTTTTGCTGCTCATTATGTTTTTCAGGTTTATGTTATTGTCATTCTATACCAGTCACGTAATCCGGTCTTATGCTTCTAGTTCATTTCCGTTGTCTGGTATGTTACTCAGTCCATGTTCATTCAGGCTGCCAGCCTGTCATTCCAGGCTCATGCAAATTAACCTTCATTCCCCTATACGTTTTCTAGGTCTGATCCCAGGTGTTTCTTAGTTTTTTCCTAGTTCGTTCTTCAGGTACCATCAACAGACTCCTTCACATGGGTGTGCACGTTTTGATCATAGTTCACCCCTTCCGTTCAGTTTACTTTCCTCCCCTTTGTTGTTTTTTCCCCAGGTTCCTCAGAGGTAAGCATCACGCAATCATTTCAGTAAGTCACCAACACCATCTCTAGTTTCATTTTCTTCTGACTTCACGGTCTCGGGTCTCTCTCCTACACTCCAGAAATTTAAGTCCGGCCGTTAATTCTCGTCATTACTATTCCACAGCCGCGGTATGTCGCATATATCAAATATTATATCGGTAGCTAAATCTTCCGCTTCCGGACATGCCAGCATCATGTCTCTAAGAAGTTCGACACTACCCAAACTGATCCATTATCCAGCTTCCACCCAGAAGGCAGAGTTATATAGACTTTTGATGTCTGAGCCAACAGCCCCTCCGGTGGAGCAAGTCTCCATGTCCACTATGCAACTGTCATTAGCACAACTGCATTCCATGATCAATAACATTTCCACCTCAGTTTCGGATATGCAGGCTAGGCTGATTGCGGTCGAATCCAGAGACCTGGCATCCACTTCCTCTGCCCCTCCCGTGCCAATTGCCTCTACTTCATGTTCCCCAGGTAGGGTCCCAAGCACGCCTGAGGTAGCCCCGTCACATTTTTTTCCTGGCAACATCAAAATAGATATCCTTGGGGTAAAGACGTTAATCTAGCTTTCAACCTCATAGCCACGCACGACACAGTAGACAACAAGACCATCGTTTGCGGCGACCTTTCTATCGTCCTCAAAGCCAGGGACGCCCGTCTCAATAAAAAACTGTCCATACCAGAATTTGTATTGGCCTATACTGGAGCATAATCTGTTCAGCCCAACCTGAGAGGCGGGAGGAATTGGACACCTATTTCTGCATCGGGGCCTCATCCGCAGTATCTAAACACAATGTACCCAGCCACATTATTCGAAAAATGGGCCGCTGGCATTCTTCGTCTTATACTCGGTACATTTCGAATCCTCACGCCAGTAATAACAAGGACCCCTATCATGTGCCAGTAATAACAGGCCCCCCCAATCATGTGCCAGTAATAACAGGGCCCCCCAATCATGTGCAAGTAATAACAGCCCCCCCAATCATGTGCCAGTAATAACAGCCCCCCCATCATGTGCCAGTAATAACAGCCGCCCCCCAATCATGTGCCAGTAATAACAGGGCCACCCCAATCATGTGCCAGTAATAACAGGCCCCCCCAATCATGTGCCAGTAATAACAGGGCCCCCCCAATCATGTGCCAGTAATAACAGGCCCCCCCCAATCATGTGCCAGTAATAACAGCCCCCCCATCATGTGCCAGTAATAACAGCCCCCCGAATCATGTGCTAGTAATAACAGCCCCCCCAATCATGTGCCAGTAATAACAGGGCCCCCATCACCACCATTATGTGCCAGTAATAACAGCCCCCCCCATTATGTGCCAGTATTAACAGCCCCCCCAATCATGTGCCAGTAATAACAAGGCCCCCCATCGTGTGCCAGTAATAACAGCCCCCCCAATCATGTGCCAGTAATAACAGGCCCCCCCAATCATGTGCCAGTAATAGCAGGCCCCCCCAATCATGTGCCAGTAATAAAAGCCCCCCCAATCATGTGCCAGTCATAACAGCCCCCCAATCATGTGCCAGTACTAACAGCCCCCCAATCATGTGCCAGTAATAACAGGGCCACCCCAATCATGTGCCAGTAATAACAGGGCCACCCCAATCATGTGCCAGTAATAACAGGCCCCCCCAATCATGTGCCAGTAATAACAGAGCCCCCCCAATCATGTGCCAGTAATAACAGGGCCCTCCCAATCATGTGCCAGTAATAACAGCCCCCCCAATCATGTGCCAGTAATAACAGCCCCCCCCATTATGTGCCATTAATAACAGCCCCCCCAATCATGTGCCAGTAATAACAGCCCCCCCCATTATGTGCCAATAATAACAGGGCACCCCCCATTATGTGTCATTAATAACAGCCCCCCCAATCATGTGCCAGTAATAACAGGGCCCCCCCATTATGTGCCAGTAATAACAGGCCCCCCCATTATGTGGCAGTAATAACAGGCCCCCCCATTATGTGCCAGTAATAACAGGGCCCCCCCATTATGTGCCAGTAATAACAGCCCCCCCGCCCCCCCCCAATCATGTGCCAGTAATAACAGCCGCCCCCCCAATCATGTGCCAGTAAAATTAAGTATTGTATATATATATAAAAAAAAAAAAATAACACTTATACTTACCTCTTTGGAGCGATGCGATGCAGGCCTCTTCCGGCCTCTTCCGGCCTGTGTCCCGACTCCAGCGCTGTACGGCTCAGATAGTGCCAGCAGCCTATCAGAGAAACAGGAAAAGGACACACCTCCCTGCCCTGCTCCTCCGCACAGCCTTCTGTTTGTATCGCTGTCCCGAGGACGGCGATACAAACAGATCACTATGCAGATGAGCGCTTTGCTTCCACAATGGAAGCGCTCATCTCAGTGCCTGCAGCCGCTGCACACATTGCCCCCCTGCCACTGGGGGAGATTTGACCATACCTGTCCCCCCCCCCCCGCATTATTTCCTGGGGGGGGATCCGTCCCCCCCCGCTTCCTACGCCCATGAGTCAGATAGACGCGGAACACCTAGTACATATTGACAAACAGGTGAGCCACCACTTTCTCTGTTATATACCCATAATATACTATACTGTATATTTTGAAGGAGAAAGTGTGGAGACACTCTGGCAAAAATTTGATTGCCACCCTATCTGATCGAATGACAGGGAAACAGTCCAGTCATATATAACACATTTATCTTCTACATGCAGAGATGTGTTAAAACATGATCATCCAATGGTGTTCATTACATGGCAAGATAAATGTGCCAGAGGTCCAACAATGGATACATGTCTCATTAATCATTGGTGTTGATTAACCCAACCCAACCCATTAAAAGCTTTTAAATTGACCAAATTGGTAACATATTGTTGTGGTAGTACATTTCTATTATGGCAAAGCCAACAATATACCTTAGATCAGTGTTTCCCAACCAGTGTGCCTCCAGCTGTTGCAAAACTACAACTCCCAGCATACCCGTAAAGTCAAAGGCTGTCCGGGCATGCTGGGAGTTGTAGTTTTGCAACAGCTGGAGGCACACTGGTTGGGAAACACTGCCTTAGATGATGATTGGTCAAATTTATGCTGTATGAACATTCCCACTAGCCACATGGCAGAAAATACTGGCTGACCAGTAGATAAAAATAAAAATAAAAAGAATTGACTCCCTTGTAGAGATGCGGGAATTTGTTCTAATCAGATTCATCATGAATTTAACAAAAATTATTCTTCCAAAATAATTAGTTTTGGCAACTCAATTTAGTTAGGTACATTGAGTTAAAGGGGTTGTCCGTTTTTTACCATTGATGACCTATCCTCTGGACCGCTGCCTTCTCTGCTCTGTTTAACTGCTCGCCACAGCAATTGCAGTGGTGAGCAGGTGTCCCCCTGTCTGTTCAAGTGAATTCTAAAGAAACGTCCTATAGAATTGAATGGGGACTCCATACCTGTAATTACAGCTGCTCATCACTGCAATTGCTACTGCAAGAAGGTAAATAGAGCAGAGAAGGCAGCACTTGTACAAGTGTTGCGTTCTCTTCAAGCACTTGATCAGTGGAGATGCCGGGTGTCAGACCCGCACCAATCTGATATTGATTACCTATCCTGAGGATAGGTCATTAATAGTAAAAAGTGTACAAAGTTAGGTTTTATCATTAGGGACAAAATAGGCTCAGTTAGTGTACTGGGTGTCCTTAGAAAGAGCCGGAGCTGTTCATAATTTCATGTTTTGCACTACAGAACAGACATGATCTTTTAAAGAGACAGTACTCTTTTTTTATGTGCACAAACCAGCTTTTTTTTTAAATCCAAAAACCTGTTGCAAAGCTTCTACAGTTTATACCTGTGCAATAATTATATTTTAGAATGTCAGTGCACTGTATATTTTGATTACAACCAGGGAACATCCTAATGCACCTGTGTTTCCCCCCCCCCCAAAAAAATCTGTTTCTATTTTTCTACCGTTTATAAGTGAATGAATGAATGAATAACTTGTATAGTGCTACACTTGTGAACTGAATCACCTCAGGGCGCTTTTGCAGCCATTTTCGGCCTGTGCCTTTAGAAGAGGTAGGTCTTAAGTTTCTTCCTAAAGGCCAGATGATTTTCTTCTAAGCGGATCTTTGCGGGTAGGGTGTTCCATAGCCGGGGTCCTTGGACTGCGAATCTTCATTCGCCTTTTGATTTGTAACAGGTCTTGGGGATATGGAGGAGATTCTGGTTAGCTGACCGGAGGGAGCGACCTGGGGTGTAGTGCTTTATTTTGTCGCAGAGGTATTGGGGGGGCTTTCCCTTGTATACATTTGTGGGTGAGACAGAGGGTCTTGAATGTGATCCGATCTTTCACGGGTAGCCAATGAAGAGTCCTTAGGGACGGAGTGATAGATTCCCAGTTTTTTTTTCCCGTTATCAGTCTAGCGGCTGTGTTCTGGATGACTTGTAGACGTGAAATTTGTGATTTAGGAAGTCCTAGGTAGAGGGAGTTTGCATAGTCGAGTCGGGAATTAATAGTTGTTCTAACTACTGTTGCTGAGTCTCCTTCAGGGATGAAGGGGATGAGTCTACGCAGCAGCCGAAGAAGGTGATGGGGTCCGCTGACTACTGATCCTATTTGTGCATCCATTGTCATGTCTGAGTCAAAAATGACTCCGAGACTTTTGGCTTTGGTGCTGGGAGTGATGGCTTGTCCGAGGATAGTGGGTGGCGTGCACATCGTGCTATGGTTTTTGTTTCGCTTTGCATGGAGGAAGAGGAGTTCTGTTTTGGAACCGTTGAGTTTGAGGGAGCTCTCAGTCATCTAATCGTCGATCAATGAGAGGCAGATTTCCAGGGCGTGATATTGGTCTTTTTTGTTAGTGAGTCTAAGTAAAGTTGAGTGTCATCAGCGTAGGAGTGATAGAGCAGATCCTGGTTGCTGATGATTTTGAGAAGTGGTCGGAGGTAGATGTTGAAGAGCACGGGCGACAGGGCTGATCCTTGAGGAACTCCGCATGTGATTTTACCTGCTTCTGAAATGAAGGCTCCTAATTTCACTTTCTGGGATCGGTTCTCCAGGAAGGATGCAAACCAGGGTAGATCCGAGTCAGCGACTCCGGCTACTTCTGTAAGACGAGTGAGCAGAGTTTGATGGTGTACTGTATCGAAAGCTGCGCTGAGGTGCAGCAGCACCAGGACACATGATTCTCCTTCATCTGCTGCTTCGAGGGCATCATCCCAGATTGCAATACAACGGCTGTTGAATAAGTTATCTACCCCAGCATGTTCTGTCAGTGTTAGGGAGCTGAGCTTGTCTGTGCAGGTTGAAACATGTTTGGACATGCAACACACACAGTAGCAGTTCAGTCTGATCAAAGCACTGGAAGTTAAAGGATAACTGTCATATTTTAATCAAAGAATCAATGTTAGCATGTGTTACTGCTGCAGCAGCATTATGCATAAAGCAATCTTTAGTTTCTTCACATACCACTGTTTTCCTTGAGTTTCCCCCTTAGTTACGGCTGTTTTGAATCCTACATTATGAGGATCTTCTCAAGATGGCTCCTCTGCCAGTTCTCTGAGGCCAAAACTGCATTCTCTCAGGTCACATACATACTTGCTGTAGCCAGCAGCTCCCTGCCAGCCAATCAGATTGGATTACTGAGAGACACGCCTCCTCACTCTGAAGCCTAATGCAGGCATGCAGTGTGAAGGACCCGCCCCTCTGTCTTCCTAGCCTGAGACAGATGAGCCATAGCAACGGTCTTTTAAGGGAGCAGTGGAAAGGGACAGGCGACATTAATGAAAGCTATTATTATAAGGTAATTACAGATATTTTGGTAATCATTGACAGACTAACTTAGGTATACATGCCTAGCTCTAATAAACTAGCAAATAAAAAAAAATTACAGTTATCCTTTAAAGGATGGCAAGAGCAGTACAGTGAGGGTCTACAAAGTAAGTGGAGGATTTGGAGCTTCGTTCCTTGATTACAAAGGAAGAAATGAAGCCTAAAGAAATCCTTGAAAGCATGACTGCTGGATATGGTGATGATGCACCTTCCTACTACCAAGTTAAGTTTTGAGCTAAGCAATTTAAATTGGGTAGGGAATCAATTGAAGATGACCCTATCATCATAGCAACAGTTTTTTTTAGGATACAGAAGGCGTTTTATTAATGGAATTCATACCACACAAAACAACAATTACTGGAGACTCTTATGCTTTAACAATTAATGCATTACGTGAGGCAATCAAAGAGAAACGCTGTGAGAAGTTGTCGGCAGGTTTGTCTCACAAGTCTCGCAAATCGCAAGATACTATCAGGGACTATGGCTTCATGGAGCTTAACCATCCACCGTACAGTCCAGATCTGGGTCCCAGTGATTACATTCTCTTTCAGAACCTGAAGAAATTTCTGCACGGGCAATGATTTCCTGATGATAAAGTAGTCAAACAGGTGGTAACAGGGTTTCTGCAGCAGTAAGATGTACTATTCTGAGGGCATGCTATCACTGGAGCTGAAGTGCAAAAAAGTGTGTTGAAGTCAAGGGGGATTACATTTAAAAGTAGTAAGTTCAAATTTCTCAGAAGCTTTTGTTTTCATATTCAGGTAGATAACTTATTGAACATCCCTCGTAAATGAGGATTGCAGACATCTGCCTCCATTAAGGCATAATTTTTGGACAGCTTGTTCAGAACAAGCCACTGCTTTTTCCTATAGTAGCGTGCGTGCGTGTGTGTATAAATGCTGGCAAGCATCTGCCCCTAATAAGGGACAACTGTTGAAACAAAAGCATAAATCTGATGGCACAATGGGGGAGATTTCTCAAACTGGTGTAAAGTAGAACTGGCTTAGTAGCCTATAGCAACCAATCAGATTCCCCCTTTCATTTTTTCCAACTCCTTTGAAGGTGCAACTAAGCCAATTCTACTTTACACCAGTTTGATAAATCTCCACCAATGTGTTTTAAATATGCTGTTTGTTAACACCGTCAACCATGTATTTACCCATATCTATAGATGTCAGTATCACTCTGACATTATTTACTATTGCTGTCTTAGAGAGAGAGATAGAGAGAGAGAGAGATAATAAGTTAATAAATAAATAGAAAGGATATGAGTCCTAGGAGATTTTAGAGTCATACATAATTTTTTTTAGGCCAATTGGAGCATTTTCAATTCGGGTCAAAATTATTCAGACTTAAATCAAATTTTCGGACCATTAGAATTGTACCCCAAACTAATTCTAAGAAATTCGCTCATTTTTACTCCCTGGTCTGTTAAAAAAAAAAAGGAAAATGAATGGCCATCAAAGGCAGAAGGTTTCCAAGTTGGCTTATTACATTTTGGACAGACAGAAATGTGCCCGCAGCCACCGTGAAATGGCCAATATTGGCCATTTAGCATAACTTTTATGTTATTTACATCTAATTCATGGGTTCAGAACCCCAGTAGGACTACTGCAACGGGTTAGTTATTACCAAAGAGTTAATGTAATGTTGACAAAATAAATGTTGTGAATTATAATGTTTATGTGCCCAAAAACAATGTATAAGGCAAATGGAAAAATTAACAAACTGGCACACAGTTTAGGTTACCAGGGTGATGAACCTGGTCGGCCCCCAGCTAGTGTGTGTGAGTCTAGCAAAGCAAGGGAGAAAACCTACATATGCAAGCTTCTCAGAGCTAGGCCCAAATCATCTTAGAATGTTCAGAACCATCCAAGTTGTGCAAGCTTCACAAAGGCTTTGCTGCTATGGAGAGGATTATTGCCTCCGGCACCTACAACACTTTGAGACAGACTGGCCATCCGTATCTAAAGTTTCTTCACCCCTCACCCCAGGAACTGCAGAAGGAGTTAATAAGGACAGCATATCACACCTGTGGTTATATTGGGAATATAGCAAAGTGTTTGAAGTAAAACTCAGGGAGTACTATAACTACCATCATTGTTGTTGCCTCTGCACTGCTGTTCAGAGAAGATTGTACTTTGATATACCTTGGAAATGTGCTTTAGCTGTTAAATGTACTATTACTACTACTTCCACCATTAACTCAGTAAAGAGACTATTATGCATCTAAACCTGCAGAAATGGTTATTGACTCCACCATGCACCGGCCACCTCCTCCATATTCCTATCTTGCACCCAGCCAAAAATCCTCCATTGATGGCACCCCAGCTACCACCAGGCAAGAGCCAAAATAGCAGGGTGTGCCCTGAGGGAAGAAAGGGTGTGCCCTCCATCCACTGTAAGGCCCCAGGGAGCGTCAGAGGGAGGACTGCAGCCAAGAACTGTGAGTACTACCCCATGCAGGGCCACAACCACCACTCCCATCCTCTCTGTCCTTTGTCACTGCATGGGTCCCTTTAAAGGGGTTGTATACATTTTTCTTACTGATCAGCGGATCAGCTATTTGAGAGGGCAGCGGCGCTCGCAGTAGTGCTGGAGCCTTCTCGCTGCTTCCCGCAGGCCAGTGACATCACATCACGACTATATCACGTGGTCTGGACACAGCTCAGACCCATAGAAGTAAAGTGAAGTGTCGGACCCCAGCCGATCATATGCTGATGACTTATCCAAAGGACAGACCATCAGTAAGAAAAGGTATAGAAACCCTTTAAGCTTTGAAGACTTTAAAACTCAAAATGATTTTCTATTGGAGTAAATTATTACAATGCAATAAAACAATTATTACAAGCAGTGAAATATTATACAATTTACTTGAATACGTTTTATCCCCTGAAACCTGTGGCCACCTGTAGATGAAATCTGTATTGGAATAATTACTGTGTAACATCGAGGGCCCATATTTGCTTTTGCCGCATCATATGCAAAGAGTATTCTGTTTTTGGAAAGCAAACTCAGAAAGAAAAGTCAGCAGGCATCCAACCGAGAGGTGCAGGGTCCATCTCTTCTTGTATGATTTTGCTTCTCCCGCTGTCAGGCGAGTCAGCAGGGGTCCTGTGAGAGGGTAGATTTAAATCAGGTAATGATTGAACCAGCCTCCAAAATAAGTCAATATGAGACGCTCTCATGTTTTGAAATGGTAAAGTCTTAGAAACATTCACTTTGAAAATGAATGTCAGGAGCAAGTCATGGATAAAAATAATAAAACGTGTTTTCTAAAAACTCCAAAAAAGAGGAAGATATTTATTTTCTATGTAGTGTCCGTCCTTAATGGGAAATTTATATCTCAAAGTGAAATAAATGACATTCTGATTCTGATAAATATAGGAGGAAATGTTAACTTATCATTTCCTTCCCATTTCCAGTACAGCACCAACACATTCTATAGATTGTAGCCACTACTCCCACTGTGTCTCCCAGTCTAGCTCTTTAGAGCCAACTTTATAGGAAGCCAATTAGACTTCCAGTTATGATTTGGAATATGGAAGAAAACGCAAACAACATAAAAAACTCAATTGAGATGTTGACTTTGATGGAACCCAGTATCCAGTGCCGCAAGGTAGCAGATCTAAGCAGAGAGCCCCACATACATAATAATCTTATCTGTAAAGGTTTGAAAAACGTTTTCAAAACTTTTCTATGAATATCAAATAATAAGGCTAGTTTCACACTAGGAACAGCCTGCCTGGTCTCTCTTATGGAGACCGGTGGAGATCCAGCAGCAACCCGGCAAACATGCTGACAATCGGCCAGATGAGAACTGCTGTGCGCAGTGGTTTTCGCCAGGACGATTCTCGGTATGTTTACCATGTTGCACCCAGATCTCCACTGATCCCCATTATAGTTTAATGGGGATGGATGAGAACGCAGTGGCTTCCAGCAATGCATAGTTTAATGGATCCGGATGGGAACGGAATGGCTTCCGGCAACGGCGGATATATAAATACATAGAAATACGGGCTGTATAGAGTTACTGTGCTACAGAGTTTTTAATCATGATGATTCATTATCAGGGGCTTGGATTATTCTAAAAATATCTACCTATTAAAATTTTGGTTACTGTAGTGCTGTTTTTTATCATGTCACCCTCCCCCTTTTTCCCATCAAACTGTTCCTATTATAGAGGACCTGTCACCTCATCTGACATGCATGTTTTAGTAACTACTTGCATTCCCCATGTAATAAAAATTCAAGAGCATCGATTCTTATAACTCTATGTTGTGCCATTCCTCTGTTATTCCTATTAGAAGTTTATGCATTAAGTGTAAAGGAGGCCACAGCACTCACCGGAGCACTGCAACCTATTTAAACAGCTAATCAGTGGCGGGGCTCCACCGATCTGATATTGGTGACCTATCTTGTGGCTAGGCCATCAATAAAGCATCTTCTTCAGTGGTGTAAGCAGCGATAACTAGAAGCAGAACATAGTTGTAGAAGTAGGTCCCTCATCCGACATGAAATCTTTAATGAAAGGCAAATGAAGAAAATATTAACTGCATAGATTAATAAGTAATATCAGCTGATTCATAATAAATCCCAGAAGTGTAGCGACAGATGGAAAAATACTCTGCAATTACTAGACCAGAGGTACTGGATTCTTGAAAGATCCACTGTATAAAATACATGATATTATACTTAATGTATATAGAGAAGAAAAGGCAGCTCTCACCTGCTCCTCCTTGCCCTGAGCACGGAAACAGCTCCTTATTTGTATTCAGAAATAAAACATAGAATCCAGCTATGTCTTGTAGTAAAGAGGAATACTTTATTGAAGCGATAAAAACTCCCTGTACAGGACAGTCTCATCTACGCGTTTCAGACCCTTGTGTCAGACCACCAGTGTCATGAGTAAGGACCAAAAAATAAGGGTCTGAAACGCATAGACGAGACCGTCCTGTACAGGAAGTTTTTATCGCTTCAATAAAGTATTCCTCTTTACTACAAGACTTAGGCTACTTTCACACTAGCGTTTTGGGCGGATCCGCAAAACGGATCCGTTACAATAGTGCAACCATCTGCATCCGTTCAGAACGGATCCGTTTGTATTATCTGTAACATAGCCAAGACGGATCCTTCATCAACACCATTGAAAGTCAATTAGGGACGGATCTGTTTTTTATTGTGCCAGAGAAAACTGATCCGTCCCCATTGACTTACTCTCCAGAGCGGAATGGAGATGGAACGAAGGCAAACTGATGCATTCTGAGCGGATCCCTATCCATTCAGAATGTATTAGGGTAAAACTGATCCGTTTTGGACCGCTTGTGAGAACCCATGACCAGGTTATTGTCCATTCTTATCGGGGAATAACTATAACTTCCCCACCCCAGACCTCCCCCGTTCCAGCTCACTGCCTTATGCATAATGAAGAGACCGATTTTGGATTTAATGGCCACAGCAGCCGTTTATTCCTAAATATTGGATACATAACCATCAGAAACATCAATCAAATTAAATAATATTAAATAACAATAATACAGTATTCTCTTCCCCCCTGACGGGGAAGGTCCTCGAAGCCCCAACTTTATAAACACGCACTTGGCCAGACTGGCGCCTCCGTACTGCCTCCAGCCGGAAAAACGCCAGCTCGGAGACCAACTCACAGACGCCTTCTCCACGAGCCAACAACACCAACCATGGGAGTCCAGCCCCCCACCATTGAGGCCCTCCCATCCTCCATAAGCATCAGTGTCACCAACTTTGAGGACCTCCCCCTGCCGCGACTACCGTGACATAGAAACACCCAGCAGTTTGTCCCATCCCCCATCCCGTGAAAGGCGAACCCACCTGTTCCATCCCTGTAGCATTTTTTTTTTTTTATAATAAATTATTTTTTTTTTTTTAAACAAGCGTTTCCAATTATTTTTTTTTACTTCGTGTCCCCCCACCCCAGAAGATCTATATAGGGCGGGAGGGAGGGAGTTCTCTGGTCAGAATCCAGGTACTGACCACTCTGACCCGTCCTATTGATTAACTATTCGCCCGCCTTTTTCTAACTCCTCCCCCCCTTTCCCCGCCACACTAGCATTTTGAATTTATTAACCCTACGCTTGCCACCAGCCCCTCTGTGGCCAAAATCCTGTCATGTCGGCCTCCCCTAATGGTGGCCCAGTACGGCCTCCCTTGATGGATCTCACAAACGGAAAGCCAAAACGTCAGTGTGAAAGTAGCCTGAGCTGGATTCTACATTTTGTTTCTGCATACTTAATGTATATAATGCTTCTGTGCACCGGCTTTTATATCTAAGGACAGATGAAATGCAAAGATGTTTGGTACTCGGTTACTATAGATAAATGTTTTATTGAATGAACTTTCTTCAATTGCCAGTAACCAAGACTGTTCTGGTGTTTTTATGTATTTAACAGGAGTTTGTCAGTAGTTTTTCACTTCTCCTCCTTTCTGTTGTGAGTGACAGCTGTAGTATCCAACCAGAAGACTGCTACTGCTGTCATTCAGAGCAGCTCAATGCATAGAGCACCTTACAGTGAATCCCTGCCTCCAGTGCACTTAAAAAGCAGAATCTGGCAGAATACAATTTCATATTCACACTACTCCTGACACAAAAGGTATGTTTGTTCTGCTCTCCCAGGTCTGTCAGGAGATTAGCATGTTAACAGATTACCTTTAAATCAAGTAGACAACTGCACATATTAAAAAGCACCTGTCACCTCTCCTGACATGTCTGCTTTAGTAACTACTTGAATTTCCAATGTAATCACAATTCTGAATCATCTATTTTTGTGTCTCTATGTTGGGCCGTGTATATATTTTTGCTAGTACAAGTTAGGAAGGAATTGGCAGCAGCTTGCAGTAAAGATACAGATGGGTGATACCAGTTAGGGGTGTGTCCCTGCACAGTCTGACAATGGCAGCACCGATTGGACAGAATCAGACACACCTACTAATGGTAACGCCCAGCAGTAACTTTACTGTAGACTTCTGAAAATGTATTTGTAAACTTCTAGAAGGAATAATACAGGCATGGAAGATCATAGAGTCATAGGAATAGATGATCCAGAATTGTTATTACACGGGGAACACGAATAGTTACTAATAATCATTCAAAATATCTGTCCTAAAAATATGCCCTATGCATTATTGTTAGTTGTTGTGTATGGCACTGGTGGGAAATGGGGAGTTATTATTCATTTCTGAATCTATGACAGAAGAAATGTAGAATTATATGTCCTATTTCAAGCGAATGGATGCCTATGCGCCGCTACACTTAGGGGTAGCAGTGCATGAACAGTCATTGCTCCAGAAGTGAAAGCGGTGTCTTAGCACTTCCGCCACTACTTGGAGCAGCAGTGCAGGCATGAGATTTTCAGGGCCGGGTGAGATGTCAGGAGAACGCCATCAGTTTCGGGGCACCCCATCGCAGGTGCAGAGCAATGCTTGATGAGACAAGTGGATTCTTACAAAACAATTCGCTCATCTCTACTGCAGAGTATAGCATGCTGTACACAAGACTATGAGATTCCCAATTTAACTTGGTTATAAGGAATGGAAAAATATAAGAAGCATTTTATTATGTTAACCAGATCAGCTTCAAAGGCTCCTCCAGCGATGGGTGTACAAATTAGACATGGCAATCAGAAAACCATAGGGGACTGGCAAGGCCTTCTTATGTCTGGCTGAGAGCTAACCCTGCTTTCCTCAATAATCTTCAACCATTCCGCCAGAGGACAGATAAAACACAGTCAGCTGCGGGTACCCGGCATTGTCCCATGAGGAGAGAAGAAAGGAGGAATGGAACATTCAAGTGTATTTCTATCTCGAGAAGTCTACTTTTCCTTTTTGGAGAACTTTTTTTTATAATATTTTATTTGTTATTCCATGACTATAAGAATACAGGTGAAACTCGAAAAATTAGAATATCGTGCAAACTTCATTTATTTCAGTAATGCAAATTAAAAGATGAAACTAACATATGAGACTCATTACATGCAAAGTGAGATATTTCAAGCCTTTATTTGTTATAATTTGGATGATTATGGCTTACAGCTTATAAAACCCCAAAGTCACAATTTTGAGGTACCCTTTGCTCAGGGGGTATGGATTAATTAGCTCAGTGGCGTTGCTAAGGCTGGTGTCACCCGGTGCGGTAGAAAGTGGTGTCACCCCCCCGGGACGTGTCGTGTAGGGGACGTCCATCAAGCTGACATCCCTTCACGTCCTTCAATAAGCCTGCCGACCGACCCAAGGGGAAAGGGTTTGGATAGTAAACAGACCGCTGACGTGGG
This sequence comes from Bufo gargarizans, assembly GCF_014858855.1. Lineage (NCBI taxonomy): Eukaryota > Metazoa > Chordata > Amphibia > Anura > Bufonidae > Bufo > Bufo gargarizans. The sequence continues at coordinate 34,899 of NW_025334422.1, forward strand.
AGGGGGGGACTAAGCAGACAGATTGCCAACAGGGGTTATTTTTTGAGGGGGGTTTCTAGCAGGCAGATCGACAACGGGGGGGGGGCAATTTATTTATGTGGAGGCAGTGTGGGGGGGGGATATTACTTAAAGGGGTTCTGCACTTTGTTTTAACTGATGATCCCCGCCAATCAGCTGTTTGAGAAGGCAGCGGCGCTATAGCAGTGCCGCGGCCTTCTCACTGTTTACCCCTGGCCCAGTGACGTCACGACTAGTATCAACTAGCGTGGGCGGGGCTAAACTCTGTTCACTTGAATGGAGCTTAGACGCGCCCAGGCCAGTTGATACTAGTCGTGATGTCACTGGGCCAGCAGTAAACAGTGAGAAGGCCGTGGCACAGCAATAGCGCCGCTGCCTTCTTAAACAGCTGATCGGCGGGGGTCCCGGGTGTCGGATCCCCGCCAATCAGATGCTGATGATCTATCCAGAGGATAGATCATTAGTTAAAACAAAGTGCAGAACCCCTTTAAATAATATTCCCCCCCCCCCACACTGCCTCACATTAAATAAATTGCCCCCCACACTGCCCTCCATTATGTAAGTTGCCCCCACACTGCCCTCCATTATGTAGTTTGCGGCATTTTCAGGAAATGCACTTTTTTTTTTCAAATCAGATCTTTTTTTATTGAACGTTTTGATAAACATTACATTATCCAATTTTCAATTTACAATTAAGGCAATCCAAATATTAATTGCATAGATCATCCCTTGCTGTTCTATATCACTAATACACAATTTTACAATATAACTGTTAGCATTAAAGTGCAATTCCACCTTCTGTTCAAGCTTTAACCTGTCTGGACCTGAAGGCCCCAACCCCGCCCCCCCCCTAAATATAATAAATACTATAATGGGGTATTAAATTCAATCTAAATATAAAGTCAATATGCGCTCTCTGCGCTACCTACCACCCCTCCTCCTCCCTCAGGCGTGGCAGTGGCAGGTCTGGCTGGCTGTGTGGGTGAGTCACTGCCCAATCCATTAGCTCCAGACTCGAGTCCTGGGCCTGCCGTGGCGCCACTCACCAGGTAGTCACACCCCCTTCACCACGTGACGGCCAGGCCGACGTGCTTGCGAATGAGTAAGGAGAACTCCGGCGGCCGGCGGGTGACACCCCATCAGACTGGTGTCACCCGGTGCGGCCCACACTCACTGCACCCCCCTCGCAACGCCACTGAATTAGCTGACTAGAGTTGTGACACTTTGAGCATAGAATATTGAAACTTTTCACAAAATTCTAATTTTAAGCTGCATTAATGCAATTCCTTTTAATTTGCATTACTGACATAAATGGACTTTTGCTCGATATTCAAATTTTTCAAGTTTCACCTGTATGGTAAATTCTGGAAATAATCCTTATAGTTGTGATCATTCTCAGCCTAGTGACAGATGTGTCTATCCATAAATAACGCATGTAGTGATTCTATGAATAGGGAAACAATTTAATTTTCTAGATTCGTAGATCACACCACGTGTAAGCAAATCTATTAACATGAAATGTAGTGCACAGGTCTATTACACTGCCAAGCCATTGTTCCAAGGTGTGTTTTAAAGGGCCAAACAGTGGCTTACAGTATAGGTTGGTCATCCAACAGGTGGCACTAGAGAGCCAGCTTTTGGCCTCTAGGAAAGTGCTTTTTTACACTGCTATGTATAGGCATGCTGGTCACTATCCATGGTGCTGAAATTAAGAGTGCAAACAAGGTCCAGAATATAAAGATGTTGTATAGGTGTCCATATCTGTTGACTGAAAGAATGAGTGCAGAGTACTCTCATTAGTGCAGAGTAGAGAGTACTAGCTTAAGTGGGTGAGAGGCCTAGGTCAGGATTTGGGGGTGGGTACCATCTCTCCTTGGGTAGAGAGCACCTTACTTGGCGTGAGGGGGCTTATAGGCCATACATGCTCCTCTGGAACTTTGGGAAGAAGGGGGGCAATCATCCCCAAAACGGCTCTCTGCAGATGAAGTGCTGACTTATCTATTATCCAACTCATATCTCAAGGCCTATTTAAAGGGTTGAACATTGACGTATAGGATAGCTGCCTTACATTTAATGGCAACAACTAAGAGTACATATAATGCACTGGAAATTTTTATTTTTTTTCTTCATTCTTTGGAAGGAATGGAAATAAAACCATTATCATTATCTTGAGTTTAGTTTTTTAGGTTTCGTTTGAAAGTTGTGTTCACTGGTGTCATTTTGGCGTACATACGACTTAGGCCTCATGCACACGAACGTATTTTCTTCCCGTGTCCGTTCAATTTTTTTTTGCTGTATACGGAACCATTCATTTCAATGGGTCCGCAAAAACCCCCAGAAGTTACTCCATGTGCATTCTGTTTCCATATGTCCGTATTTCCGTTCCGCAAAAAAAAGGAACATGTGCTATTATTGTCTGCATTGCGGACAAGAATAGGACTATTCTATTATGGGCCAGCTGTTCCGTTCCACAAAATATGGAATGCACACGGACGTTCTCTGTTATTTTTGCAGACCGCAAAATACATACGGTCGTGTGCATGAGGCCTTTGCTGAGTTCACATCACTGTTTAGTTTTCCGTTCTTCTGATCCATCAGAAGAAGAGAGAGATAAAAAAAATGGATCCTGTAAAAAAACTGATCCTGTTGAATCAGTTGTCATCCGCTTGAGCCATCTCAGTCTGAGATCCATTTTGCTAGACAGGGAAAAAAGTACTGCATGCAGGACTTTTTTTCCTGCCTTAAAAACGGATCTCAGACAGAGCAGTGTGCCGCAATGTACATGTATGACCAATTTCACAAAACTCACAAAATGTATAAAGCAGCATGTGTCATTGAGGGGCTACATAAACAGCATACAGGGCTATCTTTAGTTGAACACCAATCTCCATGCTTGTAGTTAACACCAAGCGGTGCAAATGTAGGGAGTAAGGCCTCTTGCACGCGACCGTATGCCCTCCGAGATATACGGTCCATGAGCGGGTCATATGTCCAGGAGCGGCATTGATCGTGCGCGCGGGAGTACACAGCATCATAGATTACAGTGATGCTGTGGACATCAGGCCGTCCGCAGGGCTATTGTCCCACACTCATATGATCCCACACTCTCCTTGGGGAGAGAGCACCTTACTTGGCGTGAGGGGGCTTATAGGCCATACATGCTCCTCTGGAACTTTGGGAAGAAGGGGGGCAATCATCCCCAAAACGGCTCTCTGCAGATGAAGTGCTGACTTATCTATTATCCAACTCATATCTCAAGGCCTATTTAAAGGGTTGAACATTGACGTATAGGATAGCTGCCTTACATTTAATGGCAACAACTAAGAGTACATATAATGCACTGGAATTTTTTTTTTTTTTCTTCATTCTTTGGAAGGAATGGAAATAAAACCATTATCATTATCTTGAGTTTAGTTTTTTAGGTTTCGTTTGAAAGTTGTGTTCACTGGTGTCATTTTGGCGTACATACGACTTAGGCCTCATGCACACGAACGTATTTTCTTCCCGTGTCCGTTCAATTTTTTTTTGCTGTATACGGAACCATTCATTTCAATGGGTCCGCAAAAAACCCCAGAAGTTACTCCATGTGCATTCTGTTTCCATATGTCCGTATTTCCGTTCCGCAAAAAAAAGGAACATGTGCTATTATTGTCTGCATTGCGGACAAGAATAGGACTATTCTATTATGGGCCAGCTGTTCCGTTCCACAAAATATGGAATGCACACGGACGTTCTCTGTTATTTTTGCAGACCGCAAAATACATACGGTCGTGTGCATGAGGCCTTTGCTGAGTTCACATCACTGTTTAGTTTTCCGTTCTTCTGATCCATCAGAAGAAGAGAGAGATAAAAAAAATGGATCCTGTAAAAAAACTGATCCTGTTGAATCAGTTGTCATCCGCTTGAGCCATCTCAGTCTGAGATCCATTTTGCTAGACAGGGAAAAAAGTACTGCATGCAGGACTTTTTTTCCTGCCTTAAAAACGGATCTCAGACAGAGCAGTGTGCAGCAATGTACATGTATGACCAATTTCACAAAACTCACAAAATGTATAAAGCAGCATGTGTCATTGAGGGGCTACATAAACAGCATACAGGGCTATCTTTAGTTGAACACCAATCTCCATGCTTGTAGTTAACACCAAGCGGTGCAAATGTAGGGAGTAAGGCCTCTTGCACGCGACCGTATGCCCTCCGAGATATACGGTCCATGAGCGGGTCATATGTCCAGGAGCGGCATTGATCGTGCGCACGGGAGTACACAGCATCATAAATTACAGTGATGCTGTGGACATCAGGCCGTCCGCAGGGCTATTGTCCCACACTCATATGATCTTATGAGTGTGGGACAATAGTCCCGCGGGTGGCCCAACGTGCACAGCATCATTGTAATCTATGATGCTGTGGGCTCCCGTGCGCACGATCAATGCCGCTCCTGGACATATGGCCCGCTCATGGACCATATATCTCGGAGGGCAAGAGGCCTAAGGATAATTAAAGCACAGGCACTATACGTGCTTCATTTTCAGTGGGTGGCATCTTCAAGTTGTTCTGAAATTTTATTTAAAAAAAAAAGACAAAAAGACAAAGACAAGAAAATAAAGACACAATTTTTTACAAAATGCTTTATTCTAGGGAAAACAATATTTTAAAAAGATAGCCAGTATCGACCTATACTATAAAATTAACACATTTTTTTTCTCTCATGGTGAAAGCCATGAAAAAACCCAAAGGGATAAAATTTTACTATGAACTCCAAAACAGTAGCAGTAAAAACTATGACAAAAACAAGCCCCCATAAACCTCCATAGATGGTAAACAATTTTGGCATCTGTAGTATGTATTTGTACTGACCTGGAGAATAAAGTTAACTTCAACTATACCACACCTTTTTTGCAAAATATAATTTTTTGTTTGATATTAACATAATTATTGTTTGTTCCCAGTACAATAATTGCTACCATTCACTGGTTCCGGAGTCTTACTACTACAGTCTGAAGAAACTGCCAGAATGAGTACCAGCACATTCATATTAATACCACTGAATTGTAATTTGGCTTCGTTCACGTGACATATAGGACTGTTGGTAAATCTACTGCTATCTAACACTAACCTGCTAAATATGAACAATCCTGACCCCATGGGACAAATTTACAAGTTCAGCCTTGCTGCAGCATTATGGGATATAGATCATTACGAACTACCCAGAGCTCAACAAAGGTACTTCTGAAGCAATTATCTGCAATATTAGTAAATGCTATTAATTTTTTCCTAGTAAGGTAGTTGCAGGTCTAGGCAGAAGTAGACACAGGACTGTTTGCAAAGAGCTTTCTCATTAAAAGCTGTGCAGTGTACAAGTATACACTGTATAGATAACCTTCTGAATAAAACATCTTTTGGTAAAATATATCTCATTTAATAGAGAAAGCACAGCATGAGAACATCAGTGTTGTTATGAATTATGCTCTCTAATATTTCCAGCCATTTAACCCTTTCCATACTACAGCTAGTACTGGACCATGTGCACTGTCCTAGTAGCTCATGTTCCTAGCCTTTATTCTAGAGTGGGGGTCCCTCTGTTTCTCATTATTGTGGTTTGGTTTCACACAGGTACCCCTTATATAAGGAGCATATAAGGAGCATATAAGGAGCTAGTGATAAATGAATGAATAAGTCAAACTCTACTTTTTTTTTTTTTACTCAGCAGCAAAATTTGGTCTGCAACTCTGCATCAAATATGGTGGAGTTTTTTTTGTGGGATGTAAAAGGTGCTTATTTTTCTGTAAAATACTACATTTTCTGAGCCTTCAAATAGTAAAAGAGCTGCATTGTTAAAAGTGTAGCTCGGAGGCTAGGATGGTGTAGGTGCAGGACCTGTGATGACATCATCAAAGGTCCTTCACCGCCTAGAAGAACTGCAGGAGAAGGTCTGCCCTTCCAAGGTTGAGAGTAAAATGGAGTGGATAGAAGAAGGTCCTCCCTTGGAGTCAGTAATGTAGGCTGTTTTGTGTATGGCAGGCTACAATGTAGTGGGTAAAAATAGGTCCTCCCTCTGGAATCAGTATTCTAGGCTGAACCCTAACCCTAAACCATAACTACTAATCCCCAACCCTAACCCTAGCCCCTAACACTAACTTCTAACCCTAAAACTAGAACTAACCCGTACCACTAAACCCTAACCCACACAGCGCATTCAGACCTAAAAATGTGCTTAAATGCTTTGCCTATGTAGCCTTGAGCCACATGAATATTGGCGACATGTGACCAATTACATCATGCCTCCTTTTACCCACTGCATTCTAGCCTCTTCCCTTCCTCCAACTTCAGCTTCACTACTCCTGTCCTGCAAGTCTCCAAGAGAGGTGGGAAATATTGGAACAATACCGCTGCCAGGGGGATGGGTGGTCAGGGGACAATTCTGCTGTCAGAGTGAGAGAGGTTATCAGAAAACAATACTACAGCCAATGTGGGAGGGGTTGTCAGGGAACAATACTACAGCCAGTCAGAGTAGTAGTAGAGTAGTAGTAAATTTCCTATGGGTCTGCAGTGCCGATTTCATTTAGGTCCCCACAAAAATAATCCTCCATATTTACGCCACAATAACCAAGTGCTGTACAAGTATGATGATAGGTGCAGAGCAGTAATCCAGAATGCTGAATTAAAGCTCCTGCTCTTGAAGTATGGCAGGAGCAGGTCAGTTCTCAGAGGAGAAGACAGAAGCGTATTTTTTAACTTCTTCTGCCATTTACTTTGCTCATTGGATATGTCGTTTCCTACAGTGCAGCTGGTGATATCGACAGGTCACAGGTTGGGGCGGCGAAATACTTATCTTACCCTGGGTGTAGACAACCCACACTACGCTACTGAGATCACTGATAAAATATATGATGACGTAATGCAGTCCAAAACATTTTGTGTTTGATTTTTCATTGTAGTTTAATAAGTTAAAAGTTAATGAAAACATGGAACATCTGGATATCTCACTGAGGACTTCCCAAATGAGATCTGATAAAAGAATGTAACTATTGTAAATGTAAGTAAAAAATGCAGATGTTGAGACAAACATGAAAAAGCCCTTCCTGCATTATGGGTTCTGAAGATGAAATGGAGCAAAAGGTAAATTCTGCAGCTTTGATCTTCTTGGAGCACTACTGAGAATTAATTTACATGTTTGATTTCCCCATTCCCTGATCTTCTCTTTTCCCTTGTGTACAGGTGAATCATAATACATTATGGCATATTCAGGCCTATGGTTTAACTCTCACATGATAACAATTGCAGGGGAATTTAGAGATCTTCAGATATAATACTGTGTTTCCTCTGGAAAAATGGGAAAGATCTTACTTTTATGGGAACATATATAAAACTAATCCTACATAATGGCCTGTGATGTAACTGTCTTCTATCAGATATTTGACAATTGTTTGTATTTTTATTCATTTTCCTCTATTCCTCCATTGGATTCTATTGACCAGGTCGGTAATGGTCATTAAAAAACAACCACATGCAAATTTAGGCATAAACCTATGGAAAAAATAATTGATAGATTTATGAATATATTCTTGTACATTGTACATTGTTATAGTCACATCTGCCTGTATGGAACAAATATTGGGTTTCAGATGTAAAAAGTAACTTAATAAGGGAGTAAAAATGGATGTAATTAAGAAATCCCTCATGGACTTTGTCCGGGCCATTTCATTTAAAGGTAATGTGTCATCAGAAAATGACATTGTTAAAATCAAGCTTTTATGTTACACATATTTTAAAACATTTTTGGTAATTTTATTTTTAATTTTCCATGTAATTATCAATCCTAAAATCCTGCAGTGTTTGCATTGGCCAAGTCAATGAGGTTAGCTCCTGTCCATTGTGTCTATGGCCTATGGTGGCAGCTGTAAAGAATATCTCTAAATCCTATTAAGAACAGCTCAGACAAGATGGCTGCCGTCATAATCTTGTTCAGGAAATGGAATAAAAAAAATCTAAAAGAAAATAAACACAGATTTCAATAAAATGCGATGTGTCACTATCTGGTTATAACGGGAATAGCAAATTATAGGTGACGCATCCCCTTTAATATTAATTCATTTTAATGAACCCATTTTCTACCCCTTGTTTGCTAACAATGCAGAAAAGAAGGAATTCCTGCAATGATATTTGACATTGAATAGCAAAGTGAACTGGTATGCCTACGCATATACAGTATACACTCACCTAAAGAATTATTAGGAACACCATACTAATACAGTGTTGGACCCCCTTTTGCCTTCAGAACTGCCCTAATTCTACGTGGCATTGATTCAACAAGGTGCTGATAGCATTTTTTTGAAATGTTGGCCCATATTGATAGGATAGCATCTTGCAGTTCATGGAGATTTGAGGGATGCACATCCAGGGCACGTAGCTCCCGTTCCATCACATCCCAAATATGCTCTATTGGGTTGAGATCTGGTGACTGTGGGGCCATTTTAGTACAGTGAACTCATTGTCATGTTCAAGAAACCAATTTGAAATAATTCGAGCTTTGTGACATGGTGCATTATCCTGCTGGAAGTAGCCATCAGAGGATGGGTACATGGTGGTCATGAAGGGATGGACATGGTCAGAAACAATGCTCAGGTAGCCCGTGGCATTTAAACTATGGCCAGTTGGCACTAAGGGGCCTAAAGTGTGCCCAGAAAGCATCCCCCACACCATTACACCACCACCACCAGCCTGCACAGTGGTAACAAGGCATGATGGATACATGTTCTCATTCTGTTTACGCCAGATTTGGACTCTACCATTTGAATGTCTCAACAGAAATCGAGACTCATCAGACCAGGCAACATTTTTCCAGTCTTCAACAGTCCAATTTTGGTAAGCTTGTGCAAATTGTAGCCTCTTTTTCCTATTTGTAGTGGAGATGAGTGGTACCCGGTGGGGTCTTCTGCTGTTGTAGCCCACCTTTCTTTCCCATTCTGACATTCAGTTTGGAGTTCAGGAGATTGTCTTGACCAGGACCACAACCCTACATGCATTGAAGCAACTGCCATGTGATTGGTTGACTAGATAATCGCATTAACGAGAAATAGAACAGGTGTTCCTAATAATTCTTTAGGTGAGTGTAAGCTGCTCTGGTAACCAGTATTTGCATCTTTTATCTACAGTAGTTATGAAAAGGATATATATGATGTGACCTTGACACTTTTTGTTGGAACCGTTTTTTGGGTATACACTATCATGCACATTAGATGAGCTGCGGGACTCACCGGAATCGGTAGATTTGGACTACATCCATGTAATGTATTTTCCCACCATATAAGCTATCTGCCTGAACTCAAGAGGTTTGGCTAGATTGGATATGCTGTTGCCAACTCTCACCTCTGTAAAGTATTCACAAGTCATGCATCAATCACGGACAATAAGGATACATTATAGGGATTGTCCACTCTTTTTATGGTCATCAATATCTGATCAACAGGAGACTTACGACCACATCTGTTATTGCGTAGCTCTGGCTAGCTCAGAACTACACAGCGTCATCCATTGTGCAGTGGATGAAACTGGTTACTGCAGCACTGCTCCCGTAGACCACGTCATGGAGAGTGGTGGTGGAAGCTGAGGATAGATCATCAGTTAGAAAGCCTTGGAAAACCTTTTAAACAGAGTTGTGATATTTGAGTTGATATTTATTTTGCTCTCTTATATAGCGCAGCTACTGTATCACCAGGGGGGTGTAGCTCTAAGGGGTGCAGAGGTACCAGTTGTTACCGGGCCCAGGAACCTGCGGGGGCCCAAAGACCCTTGTGCTGCATAAGAAGACACTGGTATTATAGAAAGTGCTTGCAGGTTAAGTTACACCTCTGGCTGGAGGAGGGGGGGGGGGGGGGGGTGTTGTTTCAATTTTTTCCTCAGGCAGCATGAAGGCTATGTGTTCCCTGATCCCTGGCCACAAAGAACTGAGGGAAGGGGGGCCCAAGCTGAACTCTTGCTCCAGGGCCCATGAGCCTTTAGCTATAACTCTGCCTATCAGTATGTCTTTGGAGTGAAGAAGGAAACTTGAGTACCCGTAGGAAACCCACGCAAACACGTGGAGAACATACAAACTCCATGCAGATGTTGTCCTTGGTCAGACTTGAACCTAGAACCCAGCCACCTTGCTGCCCCATACTATAGTCCCCTTGGATTTCACATATTAATGTACCCAATTCAATCTATTATATGCCATTGCAATACTATTATGGTTCTTCATGCTCTTGTATAAACCTCTGTGAAAAATTCTTGTGTATATCCGATCATCTATTTGCTTTTTACTGTATCTCATAAACTTATGCTTCTATACTGTATGCCACTGTTCATATTTACCCCCTGCAAGGGTTTTCAGTATAAAATTGTTGTATACGATTAAAAATGTAGGAATACTTTCATCCAATAGCATCTCTCTTATACATAGGTTGCATCCGATATTGCGGCTCTGCCCCACTGAAGTATATCAGATGCAACCCCTTCAAATCACAAAGGATTGAATAGAGTGTATATGGTGGTGTCCACCCGTGATATAAGAGCAAGGGGTATGTCAGTAAACTTGTTTACAATGTATAAATATAAGCAAGCAAGAATAATCCCATTCACTGATAGCAAGCAGAGATTTTAATAAGATTTATAACACAGTAATTATGCTTTATTAGTTTAAGATTTGACTAGAGATGTCGCGAACATAAAAATTTTCGTTTGCGAACGGCGAGCGCTAATTTTTGCAAATGTTCGCAAATGGGTGAACCGGGCAAACCGCCATTGACTTCAATAGGCAGGCGAATTTTAAAACCCACAGGGACTCTTTCTAGCCACAGTAGTGATGGAAAAGTTGTTTCAAGGGGACTAACACCTGGACTGTGGCATGCCGGAGGGGGATCCATGGCAAAACTCCCATTGAAAATTACATAGTTGACGCAGAGTTGGGTTTTAATCAATAAAGGGCATAAATCACCTAACAATCCATTTTTTTTTTTGAACAACGTGGTTTAAAACATCCAGTGTGTGTATACGATCAGGTATGATGTTGTATCGATCAGGTAGTGTAAGGCAGTGTTTCCCAACCAGTGTGCCTCCAGCTGTTGCAAAACTACAACTCCCAGCATGCCCGCACAGACAAAGGCTGTCCAGGCATGCTGGGAGTTGTAGTTTTGCAACAGCTGGAGGCACACTGGTTGGGAAACACTGGTGTAAGGGTTACGCCCGCTTCACAGACATTGACAGACCAAACTCCCCTTTTAATGCACCGCAAATAACCGCAAACAGTCCATTTGCCCAACTGCAAACTCCCCATTTGCACAAGGTTGAATACCAAGCTAGCCATGTCCCGTTGATGCCATTGAAGGCTTCTTCCTCCACCCAGCCACAGTCACTGCGTCTGCGCCGTGCAATTTACTGTCACACCCGATATAAGTGGCATTTTCTGTAGTTCTATTCTCATCAGTTTAATCCCTGTTACGTCCCCAATCTGGGGTCCATTTATTGAATTGATTTTTCGAACGGGGAGATGGTTAAAAAACGCTGACTCCCTCCCCTTTGTTTGAATCCACGGTCACTGCGTCTGCGCTGTGCAATTTACTGTCACACCCGATATGAGTGGTATTTTCTGTCGTTCTATTCTCATCAGTTTAATCCCTGTTACGTCCCCAATCTGGGGTCCATTTATTGAATACATTTTTCGAACGGGGAGATGGTTAAAAAAACGCTGGCTCCCTCCCCTTTGTTTGAATCCACGTCACTGCGTCTGCGCCGTGCAATTAACTGTCACACCTGATATGAGTGGTATTTTCTGTAGTACTATTCTCATCAGTTTAATCCCTGTTACGTCCCCAATCTGGGCTCCATTTATTGAATAGATTTTTTGAACGGGGAGATGGTTAAAAAAACGCTGGCTTCCTCCCCTTTGTTTGAATCCACGGTCACTGCATCTGCGCCGTGCAATTTACTGTCACACTCGATATGAGTGGTATTTTCTGTAGTTCTCTTCTCATCAGTTTAATCCCTGTTACGTCCCATATCAGGGATTGCCTTTTGTGAAAAAAAATTTAGGCCGGGTAGCTTCGACTGCCTTCACAGTGACAGACCAAACTCTGATACACCAAACTGAATTGATTTTAGGAACCGGGAGATGGAAAAAGCAGCTTGGTCGGTCCTCCTACTCCCATTGTCGAATTAACGAACCATTACGACATCCTGAAATAATTTAGTTCTGAGCTCTGTACTTGCTTTGTATTGGAATTGATGGGGATTTTTTAAATTGTCTGCATTATTTCTAATAAACTATTAAGAGACTTTATTATGATTTTTTAATTTTATGTATTAAAAACCTATACAACTTAAAAAAAATAAAAAAATAAAATTAATGTTTTTTTCTATGAAAAATTATCCAGCCGATTGCTTTTAGTCTGATCATAATGAAGCAACGGCCTTATCATCTGGGGTGTGGCAACATTGCCAACACACTCATAGAGGTTATGATTGCTTCATTGTGATACGCAAGCCCCTTCACCACAACAAGGTACCGATCACGAAGGGGAATTGACACATGTATGTGCCTTTTTTTTGTTTTGTTTTTGCAGCCACAGTGCAGCACCAGAGGCCAGAAAAATTAGGCATGTACACATGCCTGAAAAACTAGGTATTGTTGCAGCCGCTGTAGCAGCGGCCAGAAAAATTGATGTTTTCCAGGCAGAAAGGTGACCAAAATATTACGGCTTGAACCCTAGTTGGTGCCGGATAATTCACGAAAGTCATCCGGTATGCAGACATTAAATACAGCAGCGTGGGGACCATTTTGAGGCCAAGGGGTGTCATCAGGCCTTTTGTTAGTCAAACGTATCCCCCACTGTCAGTCCCTTCAGGATCCATGCCTCATTCATCTCAATGAAGGTGAGGTAATCAACACTTTTTTGACCGAGGCGACTTCTTTTGTCAGTGACAATGCCTCCTGCTGCACTGAAGGTCCTCTCTGACAGGACACTTGAAGCGGGGCAGGCCAGAAGTTCTATCGCAAACTGGGATAGTTCAGGGCCAGTTCATATTCCAGGGAGAACGAACAAGGTTGCTGATGCGTTATCTCGTTTTCAGTTTTGCAGATTTCGTCAGTTGGTTCCTTACGCAGAACAGGAGGAAGAGCAGTGCTCAGTTCATCTTTGGAATGTGATATGGTCATGATTATGCGACTATTATGGTGATCATTTGCCCCATCAACATGGTCCAGTTATGTAAGCGCTTGGTGTAGTTTTGTATCCAATTTATTATTGTCTCCTTTGATATTCTCTGAGCAGTCTGCTGTTGCTTTTTGTTTATGACTATTTCAGAGGCATTTAGCTTATTTAACTGTATGTCGGACCCTAGCGGTAATTTCATTTTTCTTTTTTTTTTTATTGTTAGGCAATAAGTATTTTTGTTAGATCTTCATTATTAAGCATCTGTTGAAAAGGTAAAGGAAAGGTAATTGTGTTGTGGATGGGCGTTGTCCTATTACTCCTGATATATTGTTATCCTTGGTGGTAGCAAATAGTTCAGTTTGTTCCTTGGATAATGAAGCATGTTGGTTTTCCACGGCTTATGTTCTTATGTTCTTTGGTGCATTGCGCATTGGTGAGTTCCTTCCAAGGTCTTGGTTTCAATTGACAGGTTTATTTAGTTCATCGGTTCTTTGTTTTTCGGATTGTGTTAAATTGTTTATTAGTCGTTCTAAGACAGATCAAGAAGGTAGAGGTTGCTGGATTCGTATTGGTTGCATTCCTTTAAGCGCAGTGTCTCCGGTTCGTTTTTGTTTACGTAATTTGTCTATCCGCCCCCATGGTTCTGTTAATTTTTTGGTTCATAGGGATGGTTCCCCATTGACTCAATTTCAGTTTTATGCTGTTTTTTCACGTGGTATTTCGATTTTGGGCTTAAATGATCAAATGATTAAATTTTTCTTCTCATTCTTTTCGTATTAGGGGTGCAACTGAGGCTTTTCGTCTTGGTCTTGATGAGTCTTCAATTCAAGGGATTGTTCGTTGGTCGTCTAGCTTTTATACTTCTTATATCTGTCCGGATTTAATTGATTATATAATTTATTCTAGGGAAAGTGGTATGGATCATTGGTCACTCCTTTATCCATTAGGCAAAGCTGAGAGCCAGTGGTCGTTCATACGGACTTAATTTGTCCATGTCTTCAGCAGCAGTGAGAATTTATTGGAATTACATAAGAGGCATTAGATGGTGTGACCTTTGGAATGCAATTTTTATAATGTCAAATATTTATCCAGATCCGGATTTAATTATTGTACATCTTGGGGGAAATGATATTGGCAAGTTAGGTACTATGGAGTTATTTTTTCAGATGAAATCTGGTTTAATGTCATTACGGCATCTTTTTCCAAATGCTAGGATTGCTTTGTCTAAAATTATTCCCCGTCTACTTTGGCTCCGATCACCTGCGTTGAAGCATTTGGAGAGAATTCGTAGTCAGAATAATAGACTGATGTCATAATTCATTCCAATGTTATGAGGTTTTAGTTTTAGGCATATTGATTTGGAAAGTGGTGTGCCCGGCCTTTATTTTTCTGATGCTGTACATTTATCTGACATTGACTTGGATATTTTTAATTTAGACTTGCAAGCTTTGGTTGAGCGGAGTTTTGGTGGGGTGGTGCCTGCAGTGCCTTTATAGGCTGCTGGCTGGTGGGGTATGAGTTTTTTTTTTTTTTTTTTATAAATCTTCATTTTGAGCTTGAGCTTATGGCTGAGCTCATTTTTATTTTTATTAAAGTTTAATTAAATATGTTTATATTGAGTTATGAATGTTACTTATTAAATTAATAGAGGCCATATCCAGTTTATGAAAAACTTTATTCCAAACAAAAGTGATTGGTTTCAGTGGTTTTATTTATATTTTAATGTTATTGTAAGTGGGTGTGACCTTTTATCCCATTATCACTGGGACTTCTTAAAAAGTTGCAAAAAAAGTCCCCAAACCACTTCAGTAAGGGGTGGTGAAAACTGTAGTAGAATTTCCAGACATATTCCAGACATACTGTATTTATCGGCGTATAACACGCACAGGCGTATAACACGCACCTTCATTTTAAGAGGGAAATTTCAGGAAAAAATTTTTAAATTTAAAATAAAGAACTTTGAAGCAAAATAAGGGTAGCTCAGAACTTTTTTTTATTAATATTATTACCACTTATAAGGTAAATAATGTAAAAGGATGACACTTATGGGGCTCTGTGGATGACACTTATGTCATCCACAGATCCCCATAAGTGTCATCTACAGATCCCCCATCAGATGGATCAGTGTGGAGAGAGGAGGCGGGGACACTCATGGCGGGGCCCGGTGCAGTGACTCTACTCTAATACACCGGGCCCCACAACTGTTAAACATTCAATCTGATCTCTATATCTAATTGTAGACGCGCTGTACAGTACTTACTGTAGTACCGGAGGTATAACATTAAAACGGCGCAGACCGGCATCTCCCTCGGTCATGCGCCGCCTGTCTCAGCTCCCTCCTGATGCGCCGCCTGCCCCAGCTCCCTCCTCATGCGCCGCCTGCCCCAGCTCCCTCCTCATGCGCCTGCCTGCCTGCTTATCTCACTTTATGAATGAACAGGCAGGCGGCGCATGACAGAGTGAGCTGGGGCAGGCGCCGCATGACAGAGGGAGCTGGGACAGGCGGCGCATGAGGAGGGAGCTGCGGCAGGCGCTGCGCCGTCTTAATGTTATACCTCCGGTACTACAGTAAGTACCGTACAGCGCATCTATAATTAGATATAGAGATCAAATTGAATGTTAGTGCGGGGCCCGGTGTATTAGAGTCACTGCACCGGGCCCCGCCATAAGTGTCCCCGCCTCCTCCCTTCACACTGATACTTCGCTGGCCGCGCTGTGCAGCATAGCGGCCAGCGAAGTATTCGCTTTATAAGACGCACGAACCATTTCCCCCCCACTTTTGGGGGGGAAAAAGTGCGTCTTATAAAGCGAAAAATACGGTACATTATATCGGCGGTGTATATGGTGTATACGGTACTTGTTAATACTGTAAAAACATGGCTTCTTAACATTATATCGGCGTATAACACGCATACATCATTTGCCCCCTATTTTCAGGGGGAAAAAGTGCGTGTTAAACGCCGATAAATACGGTAAGTGTTAAGTTTCAAGATGATCCACATTTAAAGGATAACTGTCACATTTGGACCCTAATTTCAATTTTCATATATGTAGTTACTATTACCATGATATCCCAGAATCACTAACTATTAGACTTACTTACCCCATATTTCAGAAGATTCAGCTCTTAGCAACCAGTCTGCATAAAACTGCAATTTCACTATTCTGTTAAGATGGCTGCCACTGCCCATAGCCCTGAGGCTAATCCCGCCTGCCCTCACTACCCACAATGTATTGAGCTCCTCGTGCACTAGCTTCTGCACCTCAACCAATGGTTGCTCTCCACACTTAAAAACGCCCTCCTCCTCCTTCTATAACATACACTTTAGGAAGTGGTTGGATTGTTGAGCCTCAATTTAGCTTGGACACAGAAAACTAATAGTAATGGTCTCTATGAATGAAACCCAGGCTGCTGCATAGTATTTCCTATGGAGCCATAGCCTGTAATAGGCTCCATAGGAAATATACGATTTTCTTATATATTCCATAGCTATTGGTTTAAAAAAAAAAAATAATACAGTTCAAATCACCCCATATTTTGCAAAAACAAAAAACAAAAAACATCATGGGTGTTGCAATGTGCGAAAACACCCGTACTATAAAAACATTTAAAAATATTCCCCTTACGGTAAACATAAAAACACCATTTGCCATTTTTGGACACTTTATTTCTTCATAAAAAATTAAATAAAAGGTAATCAAAAAGTCATACACACCCCTGAATGGTATCGATGAAAAGATCAGATTGCGCCGCAAAAAAATAGTCCCCATATAGCTCCGTTCACATAATAAAAAAAAGTTATAGGGGTCAAAATATGGCGACCAAAAAGTAAAACTGATTTTCCACAGATCCCCCTAAACAGTGCCATCCACAGATCCCCCTCTAAACAGTGGCATCCACAGATCCACCCCTAAATAGTGCCATCCACAGATCCCCCCCTAAACAGTTCCATCCACAGACCCCCCTCCCCTAAACAGTGCCATCCACAGATCCCCCTAAACAGTGCCATCCACAGATCCCCCTCCCCTAAACAGTGCCATCCACAGATCCCCCTCCCCTAAACATACCATCCACAGATTCCCGCTAAACAGTGCCATCCACAGATCCCGCCCTAAACAGTGCCATCCACAGATCCCCCTCTCCTAAACAGTGCCATCCACAGGTGCCCCCCTAAACAGTGCCATCCACAGATCCCCCTCTAAACAGTGCCATCCACAGATCCCCCTCCCCTAAACAGTGCCATCCACAGATCCCCCCTAAACAGTGCCATCCACAGATCCCCCCTAAACAGTGCCATCCACAGATCCCCCCTCTAAACAGTTCCATCCACAGATCCCCCCCTAAACAGTGCCATCCACAGATCCCCCTCCCCTAAACAGTGCCATCCACAGATCCCCTCTAAAAAGTGCCATCCACAAATCCCCCACCCTGACGCTCACAGGAGTACATTTATAATCTGTAATCCGTAACTTTAACTGTAATCATCGCTCATCTCTTTACTTGGAAACCTTACTCTTAGCTCCGGTAACAGCAGGGCGGCGATCACTCACTGACATCATGCGCCTGCGCCGCCTAGTGGGAGGAGCAGGCACGTGACATCAGTGAGTGAGCGCCGCCCGCACTGCCTGCTGTACCACAATGTGAATGAGGCCCTCCTTTATGTGATATACAGGTTGTATTGGAGTACCTCTTCCTTGTAATTTTTGGCAGCATAGACACCCTTGAAATGGGGATCATACACACCCTTGAAAAATTATGATTGATGGCCTGCTGGTGAACCTCAAAAACATTAGGAGCAAGGGCCTGCTGGTGACCCTCTAAAACATTACGGGCGAGGGCCTACTGCTGAGCTGACCATCTAAAACATTAGTGGTGAGGGTCTGCTGCTGAGATGACCATCTAAAAAATTAGGGGTGAGGGTCTGCTGCTGAGCTGACCACCTAAAACATTAGGGGTGAGGGTATGCTGCTGAGCTGACCATCTAAAACATTAGGGGTCAGGGTCTGCTGCTGATCTGACCATCTAAAACATTAGGGTTGAGGGTCTGCTGCTGAGCTCACATTCTTAAACATTAGGAGTGACGGTCTGCTGCAGAGCTGACTCTCTAAAATATTTGGGTCGAGTGCCTACTGCTGATCTGACATGGAAAAAATTATGGACAAGGGTCTGCAGCTGAGCTGACCATCTAAAACATTAGGGGTGAGTGCCTGCTGCTGATCTGACCATGGAAAAAATTATGGGCGAGGCCTGATGCTGAGCTGACCATCAAAAAATTATGGTTGAGGGCCTGCTGCTGAGCTGACCCTCTAAAACATTAGGAGCGAGGGCAGCCTAATAAGCATGTTGATATAACGGAGGAGGAGGACGAGAAAAGGAAGATTGAACCATATACCATTTTTTGTGGTGGAAGGGGTGCATGGGAATACAGTGTATTCAGTACATTAAAGTGCCTTTATGTTCATCAGCTTTCCTCTGGTGGAGTCGAGTAGTCATGGTCAATCTAGGCGTTGTTCATTTTTATGAGTCAACCTGTCAGCATTTTCAATTGACAGGCAGATAAGCTTATCTGTTATAATGCCACCAGCAGCACTAAATACCTGCTCAGACAAAACGCTGGCGGCAGCACAGGCCAGCACCTCCAAAGTGTAGAGCGCCAGTTTGTGCCACATGTCCAGCTTGGGCACCCAGTAGTTGTAAGGCACTGAGGGATCATTGAGGACGCAGACACGGTCGGCTATGTACTCCTTCACCATCTTCCAAAAAATTTCCCTCCGTGTGACACTAGGCCGCGCATCATAGTAAGGGTGCTGGCAGGGTGTCATGAAACTGTCTCAGGCCTTGGAGAATGTTGCCCTGCCTCTGTTGGAACTGCTGTGTGTTTCCCTCGTCTCCCCTCCTTGGTTGCCCAAGGAACTACGTACTCTGCCACCAGCGTTGTCAGCTGGAAATCTTCAGAGCAATTTTTCCACAAGGATCTTCTGGTGTTGCACCATTTTGCTCATCCTCTCCATCACAGGAATGAGAGATGAGAAGTTTTCTTTGTAGCGGGGGTCGAGAAGGGTGAACAACCAGTAATCGGTGTTGGCCAAAATGCGTACAACGCGAGGGTCACGGGAAAGGCAGTTTCTGGTGGATTTCGGTGTTTCTGGTGGATACTCAGATACTGTGTTTCAAAACAGCAGAACTTCAGCGGTGTTTCTGGTGGATACTCAGACACTGTGTTTCAAGACAGTGCTGATTTTTATACGTGCATTGGAGATATTCAGGAGATACTCAGGAGGTAATCTGGAGCTGGATACAATCTAAACAAGTAAGATTTGTTTGTTTATAAACTTTCCCCTCTTTAAAATGGCAGACCTGGTTCTGTGCAGGAATTGTTGTGCTTTTATTTCAGGTCCCACTCTTCAGAGGTTTGGATGCTGTCTGATCTGTAGACAGCTCTCCATAATGCAGCAGGAAATAGCATTTAAACAAACTCAGACTGAGAACGTTGCAATGCCACTGCCACAGAGGCCCCCTAGAAATGGAAGATGGGTTACTGCAGGTTCTGGTAGACTGAGAGTTGTTGATAGAAGACATGTCCCACAGTCTGTGGCTCTCCATAATTCATTTGCTGCACTTTCAGAGTGCAAGAGCAACATGGAGGATGGTTCAAGCACAGTGGGTGAGAAACAATCATCTCCCATGCCTAAAGTACACAAGACTGCAGCCAAAGACATAAAAGAGAAGGTGAGAACTGATAGTAAGCAGCTGTTGGTGGGCGCAGATTCTTGTCTACAAATGCTCGCAGTTTAGGGAATAAGATCAATGAACTTGAGGCTTTAATGGCATCTGAGAATATAGATTTAGTGGCTGTTACTGAGACGTGGTTCGATGGGAGTAATGACTGGGATAAAACAATACCAGGATTCTCTCTATACAGGAAAGACAGAGAAGGCAAGAAGGGGGAGGGGTGGCCCTGTATGTGAAAGATAGCATGAAATCTAATTTGATACAAGTTAGCGAGACCAATTTAGAGTCAGTTTGGGTTACCTTGCCGCTTGATAATCATAAGGTAACTCGTGTAGGTGTGATATGTAGACCACCTAGCCAAGTCAAAGAATTAGATGATCTACTAGTTAAGGAAATAGCTAAAATGACATTGAAGGAGGAAGTTATCATTATGGGAGACTTTAATCTTCCTGATGTAAACTGAAAAACCAAAATAGCTAGTTTCTGCCAGGAGTAAAGATATTCTAAATTCCCTACTGAGATTATCTCTACAGCAAGTAGTTGAGGAGCCAAACCGTAAGGAGGCCATTTTAGATTTAGTATTCACAAATGGGAATTTGGTATCTGATATTACTGTAGGGGAAAGCTTGGGATCTAGTGATCACCAGTCAGTGTGGTTTACTATAAGTACAGTGAGTCACACCACACAAAAACAAACGTTTTAGATTTTAGAAAAACTGACTTTTCTTAAATTAGATTAGTGGTATATGAGTCCTTATCAGATTGGAACAGTTTCAATGGAGTCCAGGAGAAATGGGACTACTTAAAAGTAGCACTATTGAAGGCAACAGAAAATTGCATTAGGCTTGTCAGTAAAAGCAAAAAAAGGAAGCGACCACTGTGGTACTCAGCAGAAGTGGCCAAAATCTTTAAAAACAAAAAGATAGCATTTAGTAATTATAAAAATTAAAAAAATGAGGATGACAGGCAAATTTATAAGATTAGGCAGAGAGAGGCCAAACAAGTTATAAGAGCTTCTAAAGCACAGGCAGAAGAGAAATTAGCTCAGTCATTGAAAAAAGTCGATAAGACATTCTTTAGATACATAACAGAAAAAAGGAAACTAAAACAAAGAATTACCAAATTAAAAAGAAAAGAAGGAAGGTATATGGAAGAAAATAAAGAACTAGCTGACTGCCTCAATGAATACTGTTCAGTTTTTACAAAGGAAAATGAAGGAAAAGGACCTCAGTTAGGAAAAAAGACTAATTAATCTTTTGACGCATGTCTTTACAGAGGAAGAGCTTCTAAGTCAGCTGTCTAAAATTAATACAAATAAGTCACAAGGGCCTGATGGGATACATCCAAAGCTATTAAAAGAGCTCAGTGGCAAACTAGCAAAACCATTAACAGATTTATTTAACCAATCACTGGCAACAGGAGTCGTCCCAGAAGATTGGAAATTGGCAAATGTTGTGCCCTTTTTACAAGAAAGGTAGTAGGGAGGAATCAGGCAACTATAGGCCAGTAAGCCTGACATCAATAGTGGGGAAATTAATGGAAACCATACTTAAGGAGAGGATTGTGGAACATCTAAAATCCCATGGATTGAAAGATGATAAACAGCATGGGTTTACTTCAGGGAGATTATGTCAAACTAATCTTATAGATTTTTTTGATTGGGTGACTAAAATAATAGATGGCGGAGGTGCAGTAGACATCGCTTATCTGGACCCTAGTAAGGCTTTTGATACTGTCCCACATAGAAGGCTTATTAATAAATTGCAGTCTTTGTACGTGGACTCCCATATTGTTGACTGGATTAGGCAGTGGCTGAGGGACAGACAACTGAGGGTTGTAGTCAATGGAGTATATTCAGACCATGGTCTTGTTACCAGTGGGGTCACTCAGGGATCTGTTCTGGGACCCATATTGTTTAATATCTGTATCAGCGAAATTGCAGAAGGCCTCGATGGTAAGGTGTGTCTTTTTGCTGATGACACAAAGATTTGTAACAGGGTTGATGGAGGCATACACCAAATGGAAAAGGATTTAGGAAAACTAGAGGAATGGTCAAAAATCTGGCAACTAACATTTTATGTTGATAAGTGCAAGATAATGCACCTGGGATGTAAAAACCCAAGAGCAGAATATACAATTAGTGATACAGTCCTAACCTCAGTATCTGAGGAAAGGGATTTGGGGGTCATTATTTCAGAAGACTTAAAGGTAGGCAGACAATGTCATAGAGCAGCAGGAAATGCTAGCAGAATGCTTGGGTGTATAGGGAGAGGCATTACCAGTAGAAAAAGCACTAGTGAGACCTTATTTGGAGTATTGTGCTCAGTACTGGAGACCATATCTCCAGAAGGATATTGATACTTTGGAGAGAGTTCAGAGAAGAGCTACTAAACTAGTACATGGATTGCAGGATAAAACTTACCAGGAAAGATTAAAGGACCTTAACATGTATAGCTTGGAAGAAAGACGAGACAGAGGGGATATGATAGAAACTTTTAAATACATAAAGGGAATCAACAAGGTAAAAGAGGAGAGAATATTTAAAAGAAGAAAAACTGCTACAAAAGGACATCAGTTTTAAATTAGAGGGGCAAAGGTTTAAAAGTAATCTCAGTAAGTATTACTTTACTGAGAGAGTAGTGGATGCATGGAATAGCCTTCCTGCAGAAGTGGTAGCTGCAAATACAGTGAAGGAGTTTAAGCATGCATGGGATAGGCATAAGGCCATCCTTCATATAAGATAGGGCCAAGGGCTATTCATAGTATTCAGTATATTGGGCAGACTAGATGGGCCAAATGGTTCTTATCTGCCGACACATTCTATGTTTCTATAACATAAAGTCAGCCAGGTGTGCCAGAGTCCCAACAGACAAGATTTTGCTGTCCTCATCAGGAGGATGACTCTCAATCTCCTCATCCTCCTCTTCTGCCCATCCACGCTGAACCGATGGAAAAAACTGCTATGGGTACTACCCTATGTAGCAGAGGAAACCGTCTCTTGCTTCTCCTTATCCAATTCGCGCTGGGAAGACAAAATAAGGGTGGTCTGGCTATCACCCTGTGTACTGTCTTCCCCCATTTCCACCTCTTCCACATGCAAAGCGTCTGCCTTCATTGTGAGCAGTGAGCGTTTCAGTAGACACAGAAGCGGGATGGTTACGCTGATAATAGCGTTATCAACGCTCACCATCTGTGCTGATTCCTCAAAGTTTCTTAAAACCTCACAGAGGTCAGACATCCATGCCCACTCATTGCTTGTGAAGAGCGTCAGCTGACTGGAAAGGGGTCTATGTTTACAGCTGGTATTCCGCTACTGCCCTATGCGGCTCACAAAGCCTGGCCAACATGTGAAACGTGGAGCCCCAGTGTGTGCTCACATCGCACAACAATCGGTGAGCTGGCAATTGCAAGCGCTGCTGCAGTGCTGCCAGACCGGCAGCAGCTGTAGATGACTTTCGGAAATGGGCACACACGCGGCGCACCTTCACCAGTAGCTCAGGAAAATTGGGGTAGGATTTGAGAGCGGTGTGCTATTTGTCACCTAAGCAAATAAGTTTCAGCTGGGCCTGTCGCTGCTTCCCCACTGCAGTGCTACACTGCTTCCAGCTACTGACTGGTGGCTGACTGGTGCTGTAAGATGACAATTCAGAGGTGGAAGTGGAGGAGGAGGTGTAGGAGGAGAAGGGAGGGTTGCAGCCACTAATGTAGGTGGTGGCGGAAATCCTGATGGAAGTAGGGCCCACAATCCTTGGCATCGGTAGCGCCTGTGCCATCCCAGGGTATGACTCGCTCCCGGCCTCCACAAAGTTCACCCAGTGTGCTGTCAGGGAAATGTAGCGTTCCTTGCCACAAGCACTTGTCCATGTGTCAGTCGTTAAGTGGACCTTCCCAATAACTGTATTGGTCATGGCACGGGAGATGTTACGGGACACATGCTAGTGTAAGGCAGGGGTGGCACACCTGGGCAAAATATTGGCAGCTGGGGACTAACGAGGGACGGCCGCTGCATCAGGCTGCGAAAAGCCTCGGTGTCCACAAGCCTATATGGCAACATTTCCAGGGCCAACAATTTGCAAAGGTGCGCATTTAGTGCTATGGCCTGTGGGTGGGTGGCTGGGTATTTGCGCTTTTGTTCAAAGGCCTGGGGTATGGACATCTGTACAATGCACTGGGACACAGAAGTGGATGTGCTAGCTAATGGTGCTTGCCAAACTCCAGGTGCAGGGTTAGAGGCATCCGGGCCTGCGTCTTGGACAGGGGATTGGCCAGCACGTAACACAGGGGAAGAGGAGGCAGTGGTGTGACCAGCAGACACTGATTATGTACCCAGGCGTTCGGCCCACCTATCAGGGTGCTTTGATGCCATGTGGCGGATCATGCTGGTGGTGGTGAGGTTGCTGGTGTTCACGCCCCTGCTCATTTTGGTATGGCACAGGTTGCAAATGACAATTCTTTTATCGTCCGCACTTTCTTCAAAAAAGTGCCACACTGTGGAACACCTACCGCTTGGCAAGGGAGATTTCTGCAAGTGGGTGCTCCGGGGAACAGTTGCGGGCCTGTTTGATGTGGCCCGCCTTCTCCCTTTTGCCACCCCACTGCCTCTTCCAGACTGTGGCTGTGCTGCGGATCCCTCCATCTCTGTACTGCTGTCCTCGCTCGGCTTGCCACCTTCCCAGGTTGGGTCAGTGATATCTTCATCCACCACCTCCTCTTCCACTTCCTCACTCTGGTCATCCTCCTGACTTGTTGACCTAATAATAACCTCACTTATTGACAACTGTGTCTCATCCTCATCATCAACCTCTTGAGACACAAATTGTGGTTGACTTATTGGCAACTGTGTCTCATCATCATCATCCACCTTGTGAAACACTAATTGCTGATCCCCACCGCCATCTTCTTCTGACTGTGGATGCTCAAGAGTTTGAGAATCAGGACACAAGATCTCCTCATGTCCCTCTTCAAGCGGGTTTGGCGAGAGGCCCAAATTAAGGACTGGTGATGAAAATAGCTGCCTCGGAATATCCGAGTGTGGGATCACTTGTTTGCAAAGACTCTCCATGGTGGGAGGAGGGAGGATCAGGGCGAGGATTCTGTTGACCAGACTCTTGGCTACTGAGACTGGACTTTGTGGTGCTTAACTGACTGGAAGCATTATCTGCTGCAATCCAAACGACCACCTGGTCGCACTTGTGTGATGTTGAGAGTGCTGTCCTGCGCCGCCCTGCAAACTGGGACATGAAGCTAGATATCATGGATGAGTCTAAATCCCATTACTGACTGTCCACAGGCTCTGCCCTCACATGTGTATCTAATCCTATCCTGTGTGATACAGCCTGCTGAGTGTCTAATCCCATTACTGACCGTCCACAGGCTCTTCGCTCACCATCTCCAGAGTGTGATAAACACATTATATCCAAACACATCTGTATCTAATCCTATCCTGTGTAATACAGCCTGCTGAGCGGTGTATCTAATCCCATCACTGACAGTCCACAGGCTCTTCCCTCACTAACTCCAGAGTGTGATAAACAGCTGGAATCAGCAAGTGTATCCAATCATATCTGTATCTAATCCTATCCTGTGTGTGTGCCTGATACATATCCTGTTGTGTGCGATACTGTCACCACCAGATATCTGAGAAGCTCTGACAGACGTCTAGAACCTCCTCCTTGAGGTTCCTTTGTCTTTCTTTCATTTTCTCATCTCGTTAGCCTCTCTCAGCTGTCATGTAGTTGCACTGATTGCATCCCTTTAAATCCTTTTCCCATAGTGCATCACTTTGCGGTTTATACAACTTCCTGGAGTGTGTGCATGCTGTTCCTACTTCTGAGTCTTCTACTAGATAAGTTTTGTTCATTTATTTGAGTTTCTCTGTTTGCTGGATCCCAGGTGACCCTGACTCCCTCCCTCACTATTATAGGGTGTTCAGGTGTTATACAGTCGAGGTATGAGGATATGCGATCATCTACCATTGGGATTTTCGCATAGGCTGAGCAGTAAGGGAGAGAGCCAGGTCTGATGCAGGGCTCTCCCTTTTTGTTCCTTAGTTTTGGATCCAGTCAGTCGTATATTCATTTTGTGTTTTCTAGTTTCCTGCACACCTTCCGTGACATTATAAACCGACAAAACCGTCTCAAGCATGGATCCGGTTTCACTTTTGACTGAATGCATGCAGGGTCTTTCATTGGAGGTAGCAGATCTCTGTAAGACTCTTTCTCAGTTTCAAGTGACCGGTTCAGCTTGCGTTCATGGAGTTTGTTCTGAGCCTAAGATCTCGCTCCCAGATACGTTCACCGGGGGTAGTGGCTTGCAAACTCCATTTTCGCCTACTTCCCCATTCCTCTGGTGATGAGGAACGGAGGGTGGGGATCATCATATCGCTGCTCAGGGATAACACTCAGTCTTGGGCCTTTTCGCTGCCGGTGGGGGCACGGCCCCTCCGTTCAGTGGATGAATTCTTTTTAGCCCTGGGTCAGATATATGATGATCCGGATCGTATTGCTCTGGCTGAGTCTAGACTACGTCTTTTATGTCAGGGTAAACAATCCGCAGAGATATACTGTTCAGAATTTCGGAGATGGGCAGCTGATACTGGTTGGAATGATGCTGCACTCCGAAGTCAATTTTGCCATGGTCTTTCAGAGGGATTGAAAGATGCATTTGCCTTTCATGAGAGGCCTACCTCCTTGGACTCTGCCATGTCTCGGGCCGTTCGTATTGACAGGCGTCTTAGAGAGAGAGGAGAGATCACTCCTTCCTGTCATACTCAATCCCAGGACAGTGCGGCGGTCTCATTCAGTGCACAGGGGTCTCAGTCGCTGTCAATCCCTTCTGAGCAGGAGCCCATGCAGCTGGGTTTGATTGCCTCTAACAATAGAAGATTCAGCCCTCATGGGAAGGTTTGTTTCTGTTGTGGAGGTATAAATCATTTGGCAAATGTTTGTCCCTCTAGGAGATTCAGGCAGTTTTTTAGAGTAATAAAGAAACAAAAAGAAAAAAATCCTTTAAAAATGTTCCATCTGTTACCATTGGCAGGGTTGATGTGGAAATTGAAGGTTTTCTGTTTGCTTGTAGTTCCCGTTTTGTCCTACCTGCCAGGGTGGCGCTAGAGAGCAAGAACGTTTTTTGTGAGATTTTTGAAGATAGTGGAGCAGCTGTCAATCTCATTGATAATCAATTTGCTATAACTCATGGTTTCCAGGTATGCACTTTGGGAAAGGATATACCTGTCTTTGCTATTGATTCCGCTCCACTTTCTCAGAAATCATTAAAGGGCATAGTTCACAATATTCGTTTGATTGTGAGTGATGCTCATGTTGAGGATGTGTCATGTTTCGTCCTTAGCAGGTTGCCTACTCCTCTAGTGTTGGGGCTACCCTGGCTCACTAAACATAACCCCACCATTGATTGGCAAGCGAATAAATGGTTGGAGTGACTTTTGCAGAGAGAATTGCCTCACGACATCTGTTTCTGAGGTTTCTACTAAGACTGTACCATCTTTTCTCTCTGAATTTTCGGATGTCTTCTCTGAGAGTGGTGTTCAGGACTTGCCCCCGCACAGGGAGTACGATTGCCCTATTAATCTCACCCCAGGCGCCAAGCTGCCTAAATCTCGTTTATACAACCTTTCCCAACCTGAAAGGGTCGCTATGCGTGCTTATATCTCTGAGAGTCTGAGAAAGGGACACATACGACCCTCGAAGTCACCTGTTGCCGCAGTTTTTTTCTTTGTTAAGAAGATGGTTCTTTAAGACCATGTCTGGATTTCAGGGAGCTGAACAGTATCACAATTCGTGACCCTTATCCGCTTCCTTTGATCCCGGACCTGTTTAACCAGATTGTTGGGGCTAAAGTTTTTTCCAAGTTGGATCTAAGAGGGGCATACAACCTGGTCAGGGTCAGAGAAGGAGACGAATGGAAGACGGCCTTCAATACCCCTGAGGGCCATTTTGAGAATTTGGTTATGCCTTTTGGTTTGATGAATGCTCCAGCCGTCTTTCAGCATTTTGTGAACAGCATTTTTTATCATTTAATGGGGAAATTTGTATTAGTGTATCTAGATGACATTTTGATTTTTTCTCCTGATTTCAAAACTCATAGGTCTTGCTCATCCTGCGGGAGAATAAATTGTACGCTAAACTAGAGAAATGTGTGTTTGCGGTTCCAGAAATTCAATTTCTGGGGTTTCTTCTCTCCGCTTCTGGTTTTCGCACCCCGAGAAGGTCCGCGCTGTGCTTGAGTGGGAGCTTCCTGAGAATCAGAAGGCGCTGATGCATTTTTTGGGCTTTGCCAATTATTACAGGAAGTTTATTTTGAATTATTCCTCTGTTGTTAAACCACTCACTGATATGACTAGAAAGGGGGTAGATTTTTCCTCCTGGTCGGTAGAGGCGCGTAAGGCCTTTTCTAATATCAAGGAGAGTTTTGCTTCCGCTCCCATCTTGGTACAACCTGATATTTCTCTACCCTTCATAGTTGAGGTTGATGCTTCTGAGGTGGGTGTGGGTGCGGTCTTGCCTCAGGGTCCCTCTCCTGCCAAATGGCGACCGTGTGTCTTTTTCTCGAAGAAACTCTCCTCCGCAGAGAGAAATTACGATGTGGGAGATAGGGAGTTGTTGGCCATCAAATTGGCTTTTGAGGAATGGCGCCATTGGCCTCTCGCCATTGGCCTCTATTACCGTGTTTACTGACCATAAGAATCTGGCCTACTTGGAGTCAGCCAAGCGTCTGAACCCGAGACAGGCCAGATGGTCTTTGTTCTTTTCCAGGTTTAATTTTGTTGTCACGTTCCGCCCTGGGGTTAAGAATTTGGCTGAAGGTGTGGTGGTCTCTGCTCTTTATCCTGAATTAGAGGCAGAGGTTCAGGTAGCCCAGTCAGAGGCTCCTGATCTTTGTCCTCCTGGGAGGTTGTTTGTGCCTCTCACTTTAAGACACAAGATTTTTAAGGAACACCACGATACTGTCCTTGCTGGGCACCCGGGGGCAAGAGCCACAGTGGATCTCATCACTCGGAGATTCTGGTGGCCGGCGCTTCGTAAGTCGGTTGAGGGTTTTGTGGCAGCCTGCGAGACCTGCGCTCGTGCCAAAGTCCCTCATTCACGGCCATCAGGTCCTCTCCTTCCCTTACCCATTCCTTCCCGTCCTTGGACACATCTGTCCATGGACTTCATTACGGACCTGCCTCGTTGCTCGGGGAAGACTGTGATTCTGGTGGTGGTGGACCGTTTTAGCAAAATGGTGCATTTCATCCCTTTTCCTGGCTTGCCCAATGCTAAGACGCTGGCGCAGGCATTTATTTATCACATTGTCAAATTGCATGGTATTCCTTCAGACATAGTCTCTGATAGGGGCACGCAGTTTGTTTCCAGATTCTGGAAGGCTTTCTGTTCTTGCTTGGGGGTTCGGTTGTCATTCTCTTCTGCTTTCCACCCGCAGTCGAATGGCCAGACAGAGCGCGTCAATCAGAATCTGGAGACATATCTGCGCTGTTTTGTGGCGGAGAATCAGGAGGATTGGTGTTCTTTTTTGTCTCTTGCTGAGTTTGCTTTTAATAACCGTCGTCAGGAGTCCTCTGATAAGTCACCATTTTTTGGTGCATATGGGTTTCATCCGCAGTTTGGGACATTCTCTGGAGAGGGGTCTTTTGGTTTACCTGATGAGGACAGATTCTCCTCGTCTTTGTCATCTATTTGGCAAAAGATTCAGGATAATCTAAAGAACATGAGTGAGAGATATAAGCGTGTGGCGGATAAGAGACGTGTGCCTGGTCCGGACCTGAATGTTGGTGATCTGGTGTGGTTGTCTACTAAGAATATCAAATTGAAGGTTCCCTCCTGGAAGTTGGGTCCTAAGTTTATTGGGCCTTACAAAATCTTGTCCGTCATAATCCTGTTGCCTACCGTCTTGATCTTCCTCAGACTTGGAAGATCCATAATGTTTTTCATAAGTCCTTATTAAAACCTTATGTCCAACCCATTGTACCCTCGTCTTTGCCTCCTCCTCCGATTGTGGTTGATGGTAATCTTGAATTTCAGGTCTCTAGGATTGTGGATTCTCGTGTTGTCCGCGGTTCTTTCCAGTACCTCGTTCATTGGGAGGGTTATGGTCCTGAGGAGAGGATGTGGGTCCCAGTGACGGACATTAAGGCCACTCGTCTCATCAGGGCTTTCCATAGGTCCCATCCTGAGAAGGTGGGCTCTGAGTGTCCGGAGTCCACTCGTAGAAGGAGGGGTACTGTCACCACCAGACATCTGAGAAGCTCTTACAGACGTCTAGAACCTCCTCCTTGAGGTTCCTTTGTTTTGCTTTCATTTTCTCATCTTGTTAGCTTCTCTCAGCTGTCATATAGTTGCACTGATTGCATCCCTTTAAATCCTTTTCCCATAGTGCATCACTTTGCGGTTTATACAACTTCCTGGAATGTGTGCATGCTGTTCCTACTTCTGAGTCTTCTACTAGATAAGTTTTGTTCATTTATTTGTGTTTCTCTGTTTGCTGGATCCCAGGTGACCCTGACTCCCTCCGTATCTAGTGTAGGGAGCCGGTGGTCGTGTCCCCTCACTATTATAGGGTGTTCAGGTGTTATACAGTCGAGGTACGAGGATATGCGATCATCTACCATTGGGATTTTCACATAGGCTGAGCAGTAAGAGAGAGAGCAAGGTCTGATGCAGGGCTCTCCCTTTTTGTTCCTTAGTTTTGGATCCAGTCAGTCGTATATTCATTTTGTGTTTTCTAGTTTCCTGCACACCTTCCGTGACAGATACTGCCTGCTGAAGTGTGTATCTAATCTAATTTGCTGCTATATGTGCTACTATTACTCCTACCATCAACTCAGGAAAGAGATTATTATTTTTTATCTTCATCGGCACTCCTGCTTTGCACTCCTGCTTTGCACCCAGACAAACACCTAAAATTAAGGGCATCCCACCTAACAGGACAGGAGCCCCAACTCCAAGGTGTGCCCGAGGGACAAAAGGGTGCACTGACCAGATGAAAGATTGCCACCATGATCTGTTAGCACTACTACCACCATCATAGCCACTACCACTTCTGTGGGTCGCTGCAATGACAATACAGTTCTCTGTGACAGAGAGAGTTATTGCAGTGTCCCACTTATGTTCTATATGTGGGCACTTCAAATTGCTGCTAAATGTCATATTTAATGTATTTAATATATTGTGTTTTTCTAATGTAAGGCTGGTAAATTTAAAGGAGAGATGAGAAGAATCAGCGGCACTCACCAATTCCAAAGTAAAACGTCCAGTTTATTAAACTTGTTAAAATCGGGTACAAGCAGGTCTGTGCACATAGATCAGTAAAGGTACAGCCGTTTCACGCTAAATGCGCTTCATCATGCCTTTCATGCTGTGGAGGTGAGTGACTGACCTATAAAGGTCAGGTCAAGCCACTCCCCCTACCACATCACATAGAGGAACAAGGTATTAACTCATTCAATACTCTATAGGACCAAAAATCACAGTGTATCAAACAAAAACAAATAAATCATTCCTATCATTAAAACCTAATGGTCCCATCGCTCCTGTCTTAATAATCCATAATGCTTCTCTCTGTAGGAGAAGCTTTTTTCTGTCTCCGCCGCGAGGCGGTAATTTCACTATTTCTAGACCTGCAACCTGTAAAAGGTCCTCACGGTTTTGATGCGTTTCTTTCATATGCTGGATTAATCTGGTAGCTCCAATTTCTGTTTTAAGGCTATGCTTGTGCTCTCTGAAACGAACAAAGAGAGGTCTAAAGGTTTTGCCAATATAAAATTGGCCGCAGGGGCAGAAAAGGGCATAAACTACAAAGGTGGACCTACAATTAATGAAGTCTCTCACTCTGTGTTTTATCATTCCAATTTTCAGGTGTGCCCCTCTCCGCATCTGTTCACACATAGAGCAGTGTCCACACCTGAAGTTGCCCTCAGGAATGCAGTGTTCAAGCCAGTTTTTATTCACATTACATTTGAACTGGCTCTGTGTGATCATACTGCCTATGGTTTTGCTTCGTCTGAAGCCCACCACAGGCACACTAGACACTTTTTCTGAAAGGGTCGGATCCCTTTGTAAAATGTGCCAGTTTTTTAATATGGCATTTTTTATTTGCTGCGCCATGGGTGAAAAGTCAAATGTGAACACTGGTCTACTAGGAACCATGTCTGGAGTGCAGTTTTTTTCTTTTTCTTGTAGTCCTACATTTCTGCACCTGCGGTTTGACCTTAGACCAACATCACCTGCAGATCTTCTCCCTGCAGATTTGCAGAAAGCTTGATCGATGCTAGGTTCTGAGTAACCTCTTTGTAGAAACCTTATTTTCATGATTTTAGATTGTTCTAAAAACTCGGTATCACTAGAGATAATCCTATTCAAACGTGAGAATTGGCTGTAGGGGAGCGCAGATGCTACATGTGGGGGATGGAAGCTATTGAAGTGCACTAATGCATTGGTGGAGGTGGGTTTCCTGAATATAGTGGTTTCCAGGCGACCTTGTTCCACCTTCACCAAGACATCCAAGAACTCCAATTCTGAGGAATTTATTTTACTGGTGAACAGCATATTCATATCGTTTTCGCGATTTAAGTAATCCACAAAAACTGCGAAGCTTTCTTCATTACCTGCCCAAACAATGAACACGTCATCGATGTATCCAAAGAATGCTTTGATACATCTGACAAAGGGATTTTTTACTGAAAACACAAATTTCGATTCAAAGTATCCTAGAAATAGATTTGCAAAGGTACATGCAATGGGCGTACCCATTGCTGTACCAGATTGCTGATGGTACCACAAATCATCAAACAGGAAAGCATTGTGTGTAAGTATGAAGGAAAGGGAGTCTGTGATAAACTCCACAAGGGTTTTGCTTTTTCCTATATCCCTCAATTGATCTCCAATCACTTTTACTCCAAGTTTCTGGGGGATTCTGGTATACAGACTTTCAACATCAATAGATGCTAGAAAAAATTCTTCATGCCATTCTATCTCTTTTATTGCTGTTAAAAAGTCGCTGGTATCCCTCAAATAAGAGGGTATCCCTTCCAACAGAGGGCGCAATAACCAATCGAGATATTGGGATAATGGCTCGGTAACCGAGCCAATCCCTGCTACGATTGGGCGTCCGGGGGGTTTTACCAGCGACTTATGAATTTTGGGTAGATGATACCAGACAGGCTTGATTGGAAATTGAGGGTATAGTTTTTCGGCGGTTTTATTAGTGAGGGCTCCCTGTTCCACATACTTCCACAACAATGATCTTAACTGTTGTTGGTATTTGAAGGTGGGGTTAATTTTCAGTCGAACATATGTATTTTTATCATTAAGTTGCCTGTAGGCTTCTTCTACATATTGCGATTTATGCATAATGACAATCTTTCCACCCTTGTCGGCCGGTTTGGTTATTAGTTCTTTATTATTAATAAGCCAATTCATCGCGCGGTGTTCACCGCTGTTCAGATTGCTTTTGTTTTTAGGATAATAAACCGCTTTAATATCCTGAATGACCTGTCTCTAGAACAGGTCCAGAGTGCTGCCGGCCGACAAGGGTGGAGTGAATGTCGATTCTATACCTCCCCTAAAAGTCTCAAGATAGGGTTTTTCTTCAGGGGTGTGATCTAGACTGCAACCTTGCAATTCCAAAAGTGTATCCACCACCTGTTTATCTACATGATCTAGATGTTGCTCCACCTGAAAACCTAAGGGGCCGATGATAGGAGATTCTAGCTCTTTTACCTCTTGTGCGGATACATTTTTATCGCGAAACCATTTGAATAAGTTCAATTTTCTAATAGATCTAAATAAATCGACCTCAAAATTGGCTGGGTCAAAATCATTTACCAAGCTGAAATTCAAACCTTTTGACAAAAAGGATAAGCAGTCTGCATCAAGAGTTACATTGGTCAAATTAACAACATTATAACCAATCAGTAAGTCCTGTATAGGGCCCACATCCAAAATTAATTTCTCCACCCCACTTGCTTTCTCTTGAAGCCCCCTCTGTATGAACCTCCTCTTTTTCTTTGGTCTTCCTCTTCTGGTGTGTTTTCTGCCGTGATTAGCAGTCGCGAATGTCCGTTTAGGGACTCATGGTCTGCATTCATCTGAGATGTTTTTATGGCTTGATCCTCTGAAGCACTTGAGTCCGAATCTGTGGTCCAGTAGTCTTTGGAACGCCGATTTAATTTATATTTGCGTTTCTGAATGCGTTTCTGTGTACCCCAACAAAAGATTTCTAATGTAAGGCTGGCATTGTCATTACATCTATTCGCCCCTAGGTGGTGCTGGCGCCACATATTATCTATAGCTTAGTGTGTATTTAGAACAGGAAGTGAATTCAGTTAGTTCAGTGTGTAGCAGGAGAGGAAGAAGTGTATGGAGGAGGAAACAGGCAAATTCCACAATGTAGCTGCCTTTCTTTCCTCTGGGCCCTGATCAAGCCTGGAGATGACACACCAAGGAGTCACAGCAGCCCAGCACAAGACAGTAAGTCTATGCATGGATATAAAGCAATTCTAGTGAAGATTAGAGTTGAGTCTAGCCAAGGGACTTCACAAGCACAAGTGACCACTAGGAACTTAAAGGTACCTGGACACAACTGGATAATTAGCGCGCAGAATTGTCCTTTTCCACTAAATGCCTTCTGGGACACAGCGGACTGAATTCACAGCGGAGTGAATATTTCAGTAGAGCATCCTGCATCAAATAATGTAACAGAGAGTTTGCCTGTCACGAGGGAGAATGCCGGTTTTGGAATGCTCAAGATAAATAGGAAATCATTATATTCAGTACCTGAGTGCTAGAAAGTGGACTTAGTGCAAAACTACTTAAAGGGAGTCTGTCACCTCCATATGGCCATATACAGTGCTTACATGGCTCTGTAGCACACCTATACAGAATTGAAACGATACCTTTGTTCTTTTCTTTAGACTTGCACCAGCAGGAAAAACCAAGTTTAATTCATATGCAAATGAGCACTCGCAAGTGCCCAGGGGCGGCGTTCAGTGTGTAGGTGCCCAGGCTGCTCTGCCTTCTTTTCACTTTACTCCTCCCCAGTCTCTGCCTTTGCCCAATCAATGAGGCAAGAGACTTGGAGGGCGGGCAAAGGAAGAGACTGGGGAGGAGTAAAGTAAAAAGAAGGCAGAGCAGCCTGGGCACCCACACACTGAACACCGCCCCTTGGCACTGGTGAGGGCTCATTTGCATATGAATTGAACTTTGTTTTTCCTGCTGGTTCTGGTGTGCTACATAGAACATAGAAACATAGAATGTGTCGGCAGATAAGAACCATTTGGCCCATCTAGTCTGCCCAATATATCTGAATCCTATGAATAGTCCCTGGCCCTATCTTATATGAAGGATAGCCTTATGCCTATCCCATGCATGCTTAAACTCCTTCACTGTATTTGCAGCTACCACTTCTGCAGGAAGGCTATTCCATGCATCCACTACTCTCTCAGTAAAGTAATACTTCCTTATATTACTTTTAAACCTTTGCCCCTCTAATTTAAAACTGTGTCCTCTTGTGGTAGTTTTTCTTCTTTTAAATATGCTCTCCTCCTTTACCGAGTTGATTCCCTTTATGTATTTAAAAGTTTCTATCACATCCCCTCTGTCTCTTCTTTCTTCCAAGCTATACATATTAAGGTCCTTTAACCTTTCCTGGTAAGTTTTATCCTGCAATCCATGTACTAGTTTAGTAGCTCTTCTCTGAACTCTCTCTAGAGTATCTATATCCTTCTGGAGATATGGCCTCCAGTACTGCGCACAATACTCCAAATGAGGTCTCACTAGTGCTCTGTAGAGCGGCATGAGCACCTCCCTCTTTCTACTGCTTATACCTCTCCCTATACATCCAAGCATTCTGCTGGCATTTCGTGCTGCTCTATTACATTGTCTTCCCACCTTTAAGTCTTCTGAAATAATTACTCCTAAATCCCTTTCCTCAGATACTGAGGTCAGGACTGTGTCAAATATTCTATATTCTGCCCTTGGGTTTTTATGCCCCAGGTGCATTATCTTGCACTTATCCACATTAAATTTCAGTTGCCAGAGTTCTGACCATTCTTCTAGTTTTCCTAAATCCTTTTCCATTTGGCGTTTCCCTCCAGGAACATCAACCCTGTTACATATCTTTGTGTCATCAGCAAAAAGACAAACCTTACCATCGAGGCCTTTTGCAATATCACTTATGAAGATATTAAACAAAATTGGTCCCAGTACAGATCCCTGTGGAACCCCACTGGTAACATGACCTTGTTTTGAATGTTCTCCATTGACTACAACCCTCTGTTGTCTGTCACTCAGCCACTGCCTAATCCACTCAACAATATGGGAGTCCATGCTCAATGACTGCAGTTTATTGATAAGTCTTCTGTGTGGGACAGTGTCAAAAGCCTTACTAAAATCTAGATATGCGATGTCTACTGCACCTCCACCGTCTATTAGTTTAGTCACCCAGTCAAAAAAATCTATAAGATTTGTTTGACATGATCTCCCTGAAGTAAACCCATGTTGTTTTTCATCTTGCAATCCATGGGATTTTAGATGTTCCACAATCCTATCCTTTAATAGGGTTTCCATTAATTTGCCTACTATTGATGTCAGACTCACTGGTCTATAGTTGCTCGATTCCTCCCTACTACCTTTCTTGTGAATGGGCACAACATTTGCCAATTTCCAATCTTCCGGGACGACTCCTGTTACTAATGATTGGTTAAATAAATCTGTTAACGGTTTTGCCAGCTCACCACTAAGCTCTTTTAATAATTTTGGGTGTATCTCATCAGGCCCCTGTGACTTATTTGTCTTCACTTTAGACAGCAAACTTAGAACATCTTCCTCTGTAAAGACACATGCATCAAACTATTTATTAGTCATCCTTTCTAGTGGAGGTCCTTCTCCTTCTTTTTCTTTTGTAAAAACTGAACAGAAGTATTCATTAAGGCAGTCCGCTAGCCCTTTATTCTCTTCTACATACCTTCCGTCCTAGTTACTTAGTATTCTGTTTAATTTCCTTTTTTCATTTATATATCTGAAGAATGTCTTATCCCCTTTTTTCATAGACTGAGCTAGTTTTTCTTCTGCCTGCGCTTTAGAAGTTCTTATAACTTGCTTGTCCTCTTTCTGCCTAATCTTGTAGATTTCTTTATCTTCATTGCTCTGTTTTTTTTTTATAATTACAAAATGCTAGCTTTTTATTTTTAATGATTTGGGCCACTTCTGCTGAGTACCACAGTGGTCTCTTCCTTTTTTTTGCTTTTATTGACAAGTGTAATGCAATTTTCTGTTGCCTTCAATAATGCACCTTTTAAGTAGTCCCATTTCTCCTGGACTCCATGTAATCCGTTCCAGTCTGATAAGGACTCATTTATGACTAATTTCATTTTTGAAAAGTCTGTTTTTCTAAAATCTAAAACTTTTGTTTTTGTGTGCTACAGAGCCATGTAAGCACTGCATATGGCCATATGGAGGTGATAGACTCCCTTTAAGCAAGAGTTGTCATTCTGCCTGTTAAAGCCAAAGTATTAAGAGAACTCGTCAACTGACATTTGCCAGACCTGTATTAAGGATCTCAGCTAAAGTAATATCTGGATTATAACTTTTGCTATATTGATGAACTGCAGGAGGTGTGGAAATCGTATCGCCTGACGCCCGAGACATGCAGTTCCGGGCGCCGGGTAGGAAGTTTGTTTAGTAGCTTAGCCCTACTTCGGGCAAGTAGCAGGGCTGAGATGGCTTTGTTTACCGGAGCACTGGATGCAGTGGATCGGCAAAGAGCTGGGCATGGAGAGGTGTTCCCATGGTGATGGGGACGTTTGAAGTTAAAATATACCATCGGATTGGAGAAAACTCTGGATCCGATGGTATATTCTAAACCCGAGGTGTTGGGGATGCACCTCTGACAGGGCGCTGCCATCTGCAGCACCTGAGGGGTTAATTCCACGGACGGCAGCTCTTTGTCAGCGGTCGAGTGCCGGGAATGTTTCTACAATGTTTGCATTGGTGGGCAGTGCGCCCTCCCCCCCTCTTCCGGTATTAAAATCATTGGTGGGCAGTGCGCCCTCCCCCCTTCTCAGTATTAAAATAATTGGTGGGCAGTGCGCCCCCCCCTCCACAGTATTAACCCCTTAAGGACACGGCCATATTTCACCTTAAGGACCAGGCCATTTTTTTGCAAATCTGACCAGTGTCACTTTTTGTGGTGATAACAATAAAACGCTTTGACTTATCCAGGCCATTCTGAGATAGTTTTTTTGTCACATATTGTACTTCATGACACTGGTAAAATGGAGTAAAAAAAAATCATTTTTATTTATAAAACAATACCAAATTTACCAAAAATTTTGAAAATAGAGACAAAATTTCACAATTTCACTTTTTGGGCAGATTTTCCATTTTAATATTTTTTTCCAGTTACAAAGCAAGGGTTAACAGCAAAAAAAAACTCAATATTTATTGCCCTGATTCTGTAGTTTACAGAAACACCCCATATGTGGCCGTAAACTGCTGTATGGGCACATGGCAGGGCACAGAAGGAAAGCATTGTCATACGGTTTTTGGAAGGCAGATTTTGCTGGACTGGTTTTTGGACACCATGTCCCATTTGAAGCCCCCCTGATGCACCCCTAGAGTAGAAACTCCAAAAAAGTGACCCCATTTGAGAAACTACACCCCTCAAGGTATTCAAAACTGATTTGACAAACGTTGTTAACCCTTTAGGTGTTCCACAAGAATTAATGGAAAATAGAGATACAATTTAAAAATGTCACTTTTTTTGTGGGATGAGATGACGGTTTGATTGGCACTATTTTGGGGTGCGTATGACTTTTTGATCGCTTGCTATTACACTTTTTGTGATGTAAGGTGACATAAAATTGCTTTTTTTACACCGTTTTTATTTTTATTTTTTTACAGTATTCACCTGAGGGGTTAGGTCATGTGATTTTTTTTATAGAGGAATGTTATTATGGACCCGGCGATACCTAATATGTATACTTTTTTTTATTTATGTAAGTTTTACACAATGATTTCATTTTTTAAACAAATAAAATCATGTTTTTGTGTTTCCATAGTCTGAGAGCCATAGTTTTTTCAGTTTTTGGGTGATTATCTTGGGTAGGGTCTAATGTTTTGCGGGATGAGATGACGGTTTGATTATCACTATTTTGGGGTGCATATAACTTTTTAATTGCTTGCTATTACACTTTTTGTGATGTAAGGTGACAAAAAATTCCTTTTTTTACACCATTTATTTTTTTTTTTTTTTTATGGTGTTCACCTGAGGGGTTAGGTAGTGTGATATTTTTATAGAGCAGGTTATTACGGACGCGGCGATACCTAATATGTATACTTTTTTTATTTATGTAAGTTTTACACAATAATATCATTTTTGAAAGAAAAAAAAATCATGTTTTAGTGTCTCCATATTCTGAGAGACATAGTTTTTTCAGTTTTTGGGCAATTATCTTAGGTAGGGTCTCATTTTTTGCAGGATGAGATGACAGTTAGATTGGTACTATTTTGGTGGGCATATGTATTTTTGGAAGCTTGCTGTTGTACTTTTTGTGATGTAAGGTGACAAAAAAAATGGTTTATTTAGCACAGTTTTTATTTTTTATTTTTTATGGTGTTCATCTGAGGGGTTAGGTAATGTGATATGTTTATTTTTTTTAACTTTTTTTTGGTCCCACTTTGGGACTTCAGCTTTTTATGGGTTTGATCCCCTTTACAATGCATTCCAATACTTCTGTATTGGAATGCATTGGCTTATGAGTAATACAGTGTGTATTACTCATACAGCTTCGTGCCTGTGTAATCCAGGGGGCATTGCCCTGCCTTCCATGCCATTGGGTCCCCCTTACAGCCGCACGGGGACCCGATTGCACCTCAGACTGCCCGTCGCAACTCCCGTAAACGCCGCAAACCGCAGGTCTGAATTAACCCCCCGCGCATTGTCCCAAGGGGGGGGGGGCGTGGTGTAGTGACAGAGTGGGAACGAAGACATGACAGAGCTGGAGGGGTGGAGAAATGAGAGGTTCTGTCATGTCACGGGCTCGGGGGGAGGAGCAGTGACAGAGCCATTACAGAGCCAGGGGCCAGAGCCAGGGGCAATGATAGAACTCTCAAATCTGCCAGCATCCCTCAGAGGACCCCCTTTCTGCAGGTGTTGTCAAACTGGGAAGGTGAGGGGGTCCTTTCCATGCCATAGCAGCTAATTTGACTAAACCACCTAGAGGTACGGATAGTAATGTGCTAAGAGCAAGAGTGTGCACTAAACCAATTGCTGTGATCACATTAAGGCCTCGTTCACACCAGGCAGTGCGTTCCGGCCTGATTCTGTCCAGAATGCACTGCACCGCATTGCGGCCGACTAACTATATTGGGGGGCAGGAGGGGGCGTAGTGGTCCGTTGAAGTGATTGGCACCATAACCATGTCCAACGGCTGCAATGCGATTGGCTGCACAGGATTGCAAAGCACATTATGCCTGCGGTCCAGTCCAAACAAAATGCTCCAAGCAGCATTTTGACTAGACCTCAAGCATAATTGTGACTGGCGATCCTGTGCATCCGATCGCCTGCGGCTGTGGCTACGGTGACATTCACTTCAATGGATCGTCACGCCCCCTCTTTCCCCACAACATAGTGAGCCGGCCGCGATGCAGTGCATTTTAGACAGAATCATCTGTGTGAACGAGGACTAAACTTAGAGTCATTTCACACCACAAAGACTGGAATGTAAGCCAGTCACCTACCTGCATAAGGAAGTGTGGCGGTGCATTGAAATATGGTTTTGATAAAATAAAAAAAAATTGTATCAGGACAAATCGATTGTCATGAGGGACAAGTAGATCGAGCCCCCGCTTCAGTCCTTCGACATTTCCACACCCCTGTACTGTAACTACTGTCCTGAGACTATTGATTCAGTAAATGTTCAACTGTTTTCTACTACAACTGACTCCTCATCCTTTCTACTACTCTCAACATTTGCACCTTATGGTGCTGGCGTCACGAACACAGGGGCCCAGCCACCAAAGCATCTTAAACACCTATACCATCAAGGGCACCTCAACTTCCATCTGGCTGCTGTTCCCTGCAATAGAAAGTGCCCCGGAGGATTTAGTGCTGTCCTTCCCTGCACTGCACCGCCGGCCCAGGGAGGCTTTGCTAACCGTGAGTAAATAAACTACTACCCCCGTAGAGCCACCGTCACCTCACGTGTTTCCACTGCGGATCCGGTCTGCTGCATTATGTCGCCACAAATTTTCTACAACAATATTCTGACAGAATTAAAGGGGCTGTCCAAGATTAGATATAAATTTTCAGAGGGCTGGACATGGTGTACAAATAAAAGGTGTCAGGTGTATGTAGAAGGCACATCACATTTATGATCTGGCAGGGACAGGCACCATGCTGCTGAAACTCTAGCTCTCTGATGACACCATGCCCAGCCCCTTGAGAATGTATGTTCGGTCTCAGACAATGCCTTAAAGGAAACTCCCAAAGTAATAGAAAACAGAAATAAAAAAAAAATATTTTATTTTTTAACTTAACTCTGAGAGTTAACTATACATAGTCTCTGTTTCATGAGACTAATCACAAGTATAAGATAACTTCCAGGATGCAGTATAGTCTATCAGTCAATTTGCTGCCATCTTGTGGTAGAAATCTGAAACTCATACTGCTGTAGGAATCAACAATGTCCAGTATAACACAACTGTCAAGGTGGGTTTATACGCAAAATGTTTAAAAAAGCCATATATTAGTAAAGCAGCTGAGAAATCACAGTTGCAACGAATCCTGTTTCCACTTCTGCACCCACTGTTCTTCAGGCAATGTCCGAAAATGAGAAATTAACTGCAACTCCCACCTCCCGTCTTGTGCTCTTGCCAGTTTGCAACAGGTGGGAATGGGGAAATTATTGCTACCAGTGGCGAACAATTGGTTTCCTGAGATGTGGGCAGGAGAAAATTGTAGCTGCCATCAGCAGAAGGGATGGACTGGGAAACAATGATGCTGTCAGCAGGGGAGGGTTTGAAACGGGGACAGTGCTGCAAGAGGTGAAGGAGTAGTAAGGGGTCACGGCATTACTGTGTGTGAGGGAGAGGTGGG
Organism: Bufo gargarizans; assembly: GCF_014858855.1. Classification (NCBI taxonomy): domain Eukaryota; kingdom Metazoa; phylum Chordata; class Amphibia; order Anura; family Bufonidae; genus Bufo; species Bufo gargarizans. Next base: position 76,947 of record NW_025334422.1, read on the forward strand.
AAGAAGTACGATGCTGCTGCCAGTGGCAGAGGGGTGAGAAGAAGGATAATGCTGCTGCCAGTGGTAGAAGGATGGGGAAGGCTAACATTGCTGATGGCAATTGCATGATAACGGGCATGGGGGCAATGCTGCTGCAGTGACCGTGCATTGTGGTAACTGATTGGAGCTTCTGGGGAGCAAATTCAAGCTGTATTGTGGTATTGTATGCTATTAGGCAGGTATGTTGTGCTGCATTGTAGTGTATGCAGCTTCTAGGGGATATTATGTGCTCTACAAGTAGGTATTTAGTGGTGCTGGGGAAGGGGGGGGGGGGGGGTAACAGTGGCGTAGCTAGAAATGACTGTGCCCCACAGCAAATTTTTGAATGGTGCCTCCCTCTCCCAGTGATTTTTTTGCATACCCCTTCCTTTCATGCCGGCCCCATTCCTGTGGCTAGTAAAGATCGCTTTCTTAGACCAGGCCCGGCAACTGTTTCATCCGTTTTCTACACTGTCTATACTGTCACTGTATATAATTTAATTGTGTAATACTGTTGAGGGGGCCCTGACAAAATCTTTTAGTCCTCCTCCTCCTGAATGGGCCCCTTCTGGGTCAGGGCCCCAAAGCAGCCGCTTCCCCTGATGACCCTATAGCTATGCCCCTGGGGGGTAATACGAGCACTGTGGTGTATGGCACAGTAGTATCTATTACTGGTGAAGTCCCTGTATCATCATTTGTCACATACCATGTAGCTTGGTTGTAGATTCTTATGGCTGCTACCAGTTTGCCACTGGCAGCACCATTGTCCTTCTTCCCCCCACTGCCCCCAGGCAATAATATCATGATCGCTTCCTACCCCTTCTCCACTGGCAGCATTGTCCCCTTTTCAAACCACTCCCCGCTGACAGTATCATTGTTTCCCAGTTCAGCCAGATGCTGTGACAGGACACAGATGTAAGGCTGGGGCTACATGTGCATACCGCAGACCTTGCAGGGGAATTATGTGTGAGGTCACGGTGTGAGCAATAGGTGGGCCGAGGTAAATACAGTTCTGGTTACTCATGTTTATGTCATCCCTGGGCAGGCTCGCATAAGTGAAAAGGAGAACGGCACAAGGATTCTCTGGGGCACTCTCTGGTGTAAGGGACACTGGCCAGATGGTGGTTCGAGGTGCTCTTGATGGTCTGTATTAATGTGCCAGTGGCAAGGTCCCTTGAAGACGTGACGCCAGTACCTTTTGTATGAAGGTACAACAAGCAGGATGAAATTCAAGGTGGAACTTTACTGAAGATGACTTCTGATAACAGTACATCCAAAGCATCAAACAGTCTCTTAGTACAGAGGTAACACTACTGCAAGTCCTCTGCTGACAGGTGTAAATGTCCCTCTCTAGATATTAAATGTAATAAAATTGTAGCCTTACTGATAGAGGACTTCAGGAATGGTCCTGGTGATCCTGGTTCAGGCTGGTGAAGTTGCCGGAGGCTGGTGACTCCTTCATTCGGAAATCCAAAGGTCCCAAGGCTCTAGTAGGATGTGGCCATAACCCTTTGGGGGTTTCCTTTCTTTAGTATTCTCTGAGTATATAAATCACTTCAGCTCTGGGCTGAAATTTGGCTAAAGATTGCAGACAGCACTTGACACAACTGGTCTCTCAACTGGAACTCTAGACTCAACTGGGTAGGCCTGAGCTTGAACTATATATATGGGAGGTATTATCTCCCCCTAGTGGTAAGCTCAGTGTAAATGCATTCTAATACACCTGTTAGTAGGGATTATGCGCAAAATGTATTGCAGCTTAAAGGGAACCTGTCATGTGGATATTTGATTATAATCTAACTAACTATATACAATCATTGAACAATTAACAAAGGTTTTTAGAAAGGGCTCAACCAGCAAACTACTGGAGCACAGCCTTTCAGTTACCAACTGAAAAGAAGAAATAAATCAATAGTAATATAGGTTGGCTCACAGTATTTTTGCATAAATGTTTTAATAACACATTGAATCAAATATTAAAAATAGACTTGCTTTGTGACATCATATCAGCATACATACATACAAAATGTGTACAAATAGGCTATTGTGTGCGGAGCTCACGCACAGACCTAAATGCTTGGAGTACTCCTAGAAATGAGACCAGATAGCTACGGTGGGGCTGCGAGAAATAATCACTTGAATTAGACCGTTTAAATGTCCAGGGCATAAATATCTCTTTGCCAGATGATTGAAACAAAGGTTGCAAAGTTTCTTTGCTAGTTGCCACAGAAAGGTTCTCCGTTCAGATGTCCTGTAACAAATCGTAACTGCACTTAATTGGCAGTATTCCACTTACTGTTTCTTTATGTAGTGGAACTTCAGACTCGCTCTCTCAGCGTCTCACTGCCTCAGCGTCCCACGTGTCCAGCAAGTTGATCGATCGCTGGTTGATGACGTAGACGTCTGGAGCCGTCGAACCCACGAACACTGCTTAGGCTTGAATGGTAATTGCCTAAACCTGTCAGGTCAGCGGCAGTGGATGCAACAAGATTTTACCTTCTGTTTGCGGTCATAATAAATATACTGTCCCAGGTTTTGATCCTCTTTAGGGATAGATGTTGAACCTTTCCAACGGTCAGGGACGTCTTCAAATCTTTATAAGAATATAGCGATGTTTGAAATAGAAGAAAGTCCTCTTCTCGCTTTTTTAAATAAAAACCGCACCAGTAGCCTTGGTCTCTATACACACTAGACGCGTTTCGGAAACAAGTTCCTTCCTCAGTAGGTAATCACAGAATGCTGAATGTAGGTACAAAGCATGACTTTAAATACCCTTTTGGGTTCAATATAAAATATGGATTGGATTGTGAATTAGCCTGATTGCTCAGCCATAATTAGTACCTTCACAATGTGCACAAGGATTATTCACAAATTAATAACAATATATATCTTGTTGTCACATTATATGTATACATAGTCAAAGATATACAAAAAATGTACTAAATAAATTATAACATATGTTAAATTAACTCTATTTTAGTATTTAGAGTGTTATATTGCCAAACGGATTCAATAGAAAATCTGGACTGGACTGGAAGTTGAACTATTACACAGTCACCGCTTTCACCATATAACACATAAATTATCAACACCAGCATATCATAATACAAAATTGTATACAACAACAAAAAAAAAGAAAAATATGAAAAATATATAAAACTATAAATAAAAATATAAAATATACACCAATAAAATATAAATAAAATTATTTAATATTGCATCATGTCACATATTCAGATTGTAGAATTAGGGAGAGAGGGGAAGGAACGCAGGCGGAGTCAATGCACTGAAAACCAGCCAGGCATTGACTCCCCATGCATACCCACCCATCTCTCCTACAGGAACCCAAAGATTTCAATCTCCGAGTTGAGACCCTGAGGCATCAAGGACCCAAATTCAAAAATTTTCTTGGATTCTTGTCTTGACATTTTAGCCACAAAGTCTCCACCCCTCCAATCTGGTTTTACCGATTGGATAGCTGTATATCTCATATTACTCGGATCACCTGCATGAAATAATTTAAAATGTTTAGACAGAGGATGCGTTTCGGACTGTTTTTTAATATTATTAATATGTTCAGATATTCTGGTTTTAAAAACCCTTTTTGTACGGCCAAGTACTGTTTTGGGCATGGGCACTGAATAACATAAATTACTGACTTACTATTACATGACAAAATTTCCTTGATTTCCCATTTAAAATCATTGGACGTTGACATTATCTGTTTAGTGTTTCTATCAAAGTGTGTCTGTCTACAATTTTGACAACAGCCACACCTGAAGACACCTTTTAGATTGGCCCATGGGGTTATCAATGATTTTGTCTGATGTTTCCTTATAGTAGGAGCCACTTGAAGTCCCAAATTGGGGGCCCGAGTATAAACTATCGGTGGATGTGCCGGAAGTATGGGGCCTAAAATCTTATCATCTTTCAATAGATGCCAGTGACTATGGACAATGCTACTCACCATCTTATGATCTTTATTAAATGGAAGAATTATTTTAGCTGTAGTGTCTTGCTCTTGTATACTAGTCATTACTTCTTTGGGTTTAAAAAATAGGGCTCTATCCAATTGTCTTACCCTTTGAATTGAATTCTCCAGTAATTTATTAGGGTACTCTTTTATTAAAAATTGTGTTTTCATATTTCGTGCTTCTGCCTCAAATTGTTCCTCTGCCGTACAATTTCGTCTTAAACGCCTAAATTGGCTAAAGGGGACATTTAAAAGCCATCTTGGAAGATGGCAACTTGTATTAAGAATGAAGCTGTTTTTGGCCACATCTTTTTGATATGTACTACACATGAACGTTTCATTTTTCTTTTCAATATGTAAATCCAAAAAATCCACTGTAAATGGATCAATATTAGCTATAAATTTCAAGTTTAATTCGTTGGTATTGATGTTATCTATAAATTCCAACAGTGATTTAGAGGATCCTTTCCAGACTACCAAGATGTCATCAATATAGCGCCGCCATAGGACCAGGTCCGCTCCAAGCTTTGGGATAATGATGTCTTGTTCCCAAGCTGCCATAAATAAATTGGCATAGCTCGGAGCGAACCTGGTACCCATGGCGGTGCCGGTAGTCTGTAGATAATAATTGGACCCAAACTGGAAATAATTGTGGTTTAACACAAAATTGATCCCATCCAATATAAACTGGAGTTGCTCAGTTGCAAGGTTCCCTTTTTGTGACAGAATTTTCGATACTGCCTGTATACCCTGACTGTGATTGATGCTTGTATACAAAGAACTGACGTCCAATGTAGCAAGCATCCAATCAGGGTGACAGTACATATTCTCCAACAATGTGACTACTGTGGAGGTATCCCCAAGATACGAAGGTGTGTCTCTGACATAGGGTTGCAAAAACCTATCTAAATATTGAGATAGGTTTGATGTTAAAGACCCTATGCCAGAGACAATTGGCCTTCCAGGAGGGTTTGCCGGATCCTTATGTATCTTGGGGATACAGTAAAAGATGGGCAATCTTTTCTGTGTGCCCAAAATGAAATTGCACTCTGTATCGTTAAGGATTCCTGTTTCTTTAGCTTTATTGCACAATAATAGTAATTTCTTACAATATGACATCAAGGGATCCTCTTGCAACTGAACATAGGTTGTGTTATCAGACAACTGTCTCAGACACTCCTCTTTATATTTAAGAGTGTCCAGGATCACAATAGCCCCCCCCTTGTCGGCTGGGCGTATTGTGATCTCTAGATCTTCCTGCAATTGCTTAATTGCCTGAATTTCCTGTTGGGAAAGATTTATATTCCCCTTTTGTTTGGGATTCAATTTTCTTATGTCTGCCTCAACAGCTCCCCTAAATGTAACCAATTCTTTACTTAATTCCCAAACAAGAATTAAGTAAAGAATTGGTTACATTTAGGGGAGCTGTTGAGGCAGACATAAGAAAATTGAATCCCAAACAAAAGGGGAATATAAATCTTTCCCAACAGGAAATTCAGGCAATTAAGCAATTGCAGGAAGATCTAGAGATCACAATACGCCCAGCCGACAAGGGGGGGGGGGGCTATTGTGATCCTGGACACTCTTAAATATAAAGAGGAGTGTCTGAGACAGTTGTCTGATAACACAACCTATGTTCAGTTGCAAGAGGATCCCTTGATGTCATATTGTAAGAAATTACTATTATTGTGCAATAAAGCTAAAGAAACAGGAATCCTTAACGATACAGAGTGCAATTTCATTTTGGGCACACAGAAAAGATTGCCCATCTTTTACTGTATCCCCAAGATACACAAGGATCCGGCAAACCCTCCTGGAAGGCCAATTGTCTCTGGCATAGGGTCTTTAACATCAAACCTATGTCAGAGACACACCTTCGTATCTTGGGGATACCTCCACAGTAGTCACATTGTTGGAGAATATGTACTGTCACCCTGATTGGATGCTTGCTACATTGGACGTCAGTTCTTTGTATACAAGCATCAATCACAGTCAGGGTATACAGGCAGTATCGAAAATTCTGTCACAAAAAGGGAACCTTGCAACTGAGCAACTCCAGTTTATATTGGATGGGATCAATTTTGTGTTAAACCACAATTATTTCCAGTTTGGGTCCAATTATTATCTACAGACTACCGGCACCGCCATGGGTACCAGGTTCGCTCCGAGCTATGCCAATTTATTTATGGCAGCTTGGGAACAAGACATCATTATCCCAAAGCTTGGAGCGGACCTGGTCCTATGGCGGCGCTATATTGATGACATCTTGGTAGTCTGGAAAGGATCCTCTAAATCACTGTTGGAATTTATAGATAACATCAATACCAACGAATTAAACTTGAAATTTATAGCTAATATTGATCCATTTACAGTGGATTTTTTGGATTTACATATTGAAAAGAAAAATGAAACGTTCATGTGTAGTACATATCAAAAAGATGTGGCCAAAAACAGCTTCATTCTTAATACAAGTTGCCATCTTCCAAGATGGCTTTTAAATGTCCCCTTTAGCCAATTTAGGCGTTTAAGACGAAATTGTACGGCAGAGGAACAATTTGAGGCAGAAGCACGAAATATGAAAACACAATTTTTAATAAAAGAGTACCCTAATAAATTACTGGAGAATTCAATTCAAAGGGTAAGACAATTGGATAGAGCCCTATTTTTTAAACCCAAAGAAGTAATGACTAGTATACAAGAGCAAGACACTACAGCTAAAATAATTCTTCCATTTAATAAAGATCATAAGATGGTGAGTAGCATTGTCCATAGTCACTGGCATCTATTGAAAGATGATAAGATTTTAGGCCCCATACTTCCGGCACATCCACCGATAGTTTATACTCGGGCCCCCAATTTGGGACTTCAAGTGGCTCCTACTATAAGGAAACATCAGACAAAATCATTGATAACCCCATGGGCCAATCTAAAAGGTTTCTTCAGGTGTGGCTGTTGTCAAAATTGTAGACAGACACACTTTGATAGAAACACTAAACAGATAATGTCAACGTCCAATGATTTTAAATGGGAAATCAAGGAAATTTTGTCATGTAATAGTAAGTCAGTAATTTATGTTATTCAGTGCCCATGCCCAAAACAGTACATTGGCCGTACAAAAAGGGTTTTTAAAACCAGAATATCTGAACATATTAATAATATTAAAAAACAGTCCGAAACGCATCCTCTGTCTAAACATTTTAAATTATTTCATGCAGGTGATCCGAGTAATATGAGATATACAGCTATCCAATCGGTAAAACCAGATTGGAGGGGTGGAGACTTTGTGGCTAAAATGTCAAGACAAGAATCCAAGAAAATTTTTGAATTTGGGTCCTTGATGCCTCAGGGTCTCAACTCGGAGATTGAAATCTTTGGGTTCCTGTAGGAGAGATGGGTGGGTATGCATGGGGAGTCAATGCCTGGCTGGTTTTCAGTGCATTGACTCCGCCTGCGTTCCTTCCCCTCTCTCCCTAATTCTACAATCTGAATATGTGACATGATGCAATATTAAATAATTTTATTAATATTTTATTGGTGTATATTTTATATTTTTATTTATAGTTTTATATATTTTTCATATTTTTCTTTTTTTTTTGTTGTTGTATACAATTTTGTATTATGATATGCTGGTGTTGATCATTTATGTGTTATATGGTGAAAGCGGTGACTGTGTAATAGTTCAACTTCCAGTCCAGTCCAGATTTTCTATTGAATCCGTTTGGCAATATAACACTCTAAATACTAAAATAGAGTTAATTTAACATATGTTATAATTTATTTAGTACATTTTTTGTATATCTTTGACTATGTATACATATAATGTGACAACAAGATATATATTGTTATTAATTTGTGAATAATCCTTGTGCACATTGTGAAGGTACTAATTATGGCTGAGCAATCAGGCTAATTCACAATCCAATCCATATTTTATATTGAACCCAAAAGGGTATTTAAAGTCATGCTTTGTACCTACATTCAGCATTCTGTGATTACCTACTGAGGAAGGAACTTGTTTCCGAAACGCGTCTAGTGTGTATAGAGACCAAGGCTACTGGTGCGGTTTTTATTTAAAAAAGCGAGAAGAGGACTTTCTTCTATTTCAAACATCGCTATATTCTTATAAAGATTTGAAGACGTCCCTGACCGTTGGAAAGGTTCAACATCTATCCCTAAAGAGGATCAAAACCTGGGACAGTATATTTATTATGACCGCAAACAGAAGGTAAAATCTTGTTGCATCCACTGCCGCTGACCTGACAGGTTTAGGCAATTACCATTCAAGCCTAAGCAGTGTTCGTGGGTTCGACGGCTCCAGACGTCTACGTCATCAACCAGCGATCGATCAACTTGCTGGACACGTGGGACGCTGAGGCAGTGAGACGCTGAGAGAGCGAGTCTGAAGTTCCACTACATAAAGAAACAGTAAGTGGAATACTGCCAATTAAGTGCAGTTACGATTTGTTACAGGACATCTGAACGGAGAACCTTTCTGTGGCAACTAGCAAAGAAACTTTGCAACCTTTGTTTCAATCATCTGGCAAAGAGATATTTATGCCCTGGACATTTAAACGGTCTAATTCAAGTGATTATTTCTCGCAGCCCCACCGTAGCTATCTGGTCTCATTTCTAGGAGTACTCCAAGCATTTAGGTCTGTGCGTGAGCTCCGCACACAATAGCCTATTTGTACACATTTTGTATGTATGTATGCTGATATGATGTCACAAAGCAAGTCTATTTTTAATATTTGATTCAATGTGTTATTAAAACATTTATGCAAAAATACTGTGAGCCAACCTATATTACTATTGATATATACAATCATTAACTACTAAAAAGTACCTTAGATGTATTCACTTACTGGTGTGACAGATGGTTACCTCATAATATACACACAAAGATGCTGCATGCTAATGAGCTGATTCGAGTCCGGCGTGAGGTCATCGAGTCCAGCGTATATTTAATTCAGAGCTATAGCCACTCCCCTGCCCTCCTGCTGCTGGTTCCTATGGAAAATAACTGTCACTCAGCAGCAGGTGGGCGGGGAGAGTCAGGAGCTCATGAATATTCATGACTCATCATTATCAGCTGGAGATTGTCAATATAAGATGTTGGCAGATTGACTGGGTCAATTAAAGAAAGTGACCCAGCATTTTGCTAAGACAATCAGCCACTTATTTATGTTGCCCTTAGTTAGGACACCATAAAACTGGTGACAGGTTCCCCCCTTTAAGACAGGCTATATAAGGCACAAAAAGCATAATACAACAACTTTGCACTACACACGAGGGTAGTGGGACGCTGCATACCCCCCTTGTTTAACCTGTGTCGACCTCGACACGAAGATGAAGGTCTCCTGAAAGATACAAAAAGAGAACAATCCTGCAGGCATAAAGAACAGTAAACAGAAAAGCAATTGGATAGGCACATTTGTAAATATCAGGCAATCATCAAGAATGGTAGTAAACAAGTGAAAAAGGGCATTGTTTCTTTTCTCTGAAGACTGATGAACAGGGGCGTTGACCTGGCACAGCGGAACAATAATACCAGGATAGTCCATAATGTGGAAATGATGAACATGGGTGAAAATCAGGAGGCCCACAGGGAATGAGTCCATTCCCTGAGCATAGGTGAAGTAAAGATGATGAACAACACAGAGGCTCAGATGCGTTTGAGTCTATATCCGGGCACAGGCTTGAACGTTGTGTCAACAAAACAAAGAAGACTGTAGAGCATGGATGTCAAACTCATGGCCCTCCAGATGTTGCAAAACTACAACTCCCATCATTCCCTGATAGCTGTAGTAGCCCAGGCATGATGGGAGTTGTAGTTTTGCAACAGCTGGAGGGCCACGAGTTTGACATCCCTGCTGTAGAGAGTCCTTGGAGTAAGGCAAATAATCAGGGTCAAAAAGTATTTTACTCAGGCTCTGTAGTCTCACCAAAATGAAATTGTAATCCACATTAAACTGGGGTATCTGGAAGGTTTCTCCACTGATTCTAAAGTAAATATTCCCTATAACGAGCAGGTGGTTGTCCCTTTGTAATCCGACTGGATCTGCAAAGTGGTGGTCCTTCTTCTGACCTTGGCGCAAGGGGACTTGGTACATTTGGAATTTCTTGCTTTACTGAAACTTCTTCTTGAGGTGGTTCCTCTGGCTGATGTGACACTGTACTGACTGGAGCAGGCATAGCAATGTTTAACCACGGTGTAAGGAACCATTTTAGAGGATCTGCTTTTGTCATTAGCTTTTCAACAGTTTGCATAGGCTCTACAGACTTAACTGGTAGTTCAGGCACTTGAATTGGAGGTTGATGTTCCTCTGTAACAATCTCATCTGGAAGGATTCCTCCTGGAGTATCTTTCTCCTTGTTACACAGTTTCAAGCAATTGTGATGAACTTTTTGAGGTGATTTCTTTTCTCTGGTGATCTCATAGGGACGATGTAGGGAACTCTTTCCCACTCACTGTCCAACTTGCTGGTGCGATGGTTGTTCTTTAGCCATACATAATCACGAATTTCAAGAGGCTCTGCTTTGGCAGATTGGTCATAATCTTTTTGCTGCATTTTGTGAGCATGTTCCATGCTATGGTGAACAATTTATTGTGCATAAGCTAGACGTCTTTGGTGTTTGTTCACCCAATCAGTCTTTGGAAATGGATTGATGGCATCAGGCACTTGTACGTCCAAAGTATGGTCAGCAAGTAGTTTACCTTGTCGGCCAAACATGAGATAGTAAGGTGTATACCCTGTGGAACAGTGAATGGTATTATTATAGGTATACATCAATTGAGATAGAAGAGTAGGCCAATCATTTCTGGTTATAGGTGGCACAGCTCTAAGCATTTCTATTAAGGTCTGGTTCATTTTTTCACAAAGTCCATTACCTTGGGGATGGTAAGCTGTTGTTCTGATTTTCTGGCAATTATGACGTGAACACAGTTCTTTGAAGAGTTGCGACTCAAAGGCAAATCCTTGATCTGTAAGGATTTTCTCTGGACATCCGTATGGTAACAGAAAATGCTTCCAGAAAGCATCTGCAGTTGTTTTAGCTGTCAAGTCCTTAACAGGTACGGCTACAACGAATATGGTGTAGTGGTCAATGATGGTCATAGCGTATGTGTAGCCTGAGCGACTTGGTTCCAGCTTCAAATGGTCAATTCCAACGATCTCCAATGGTTTTTGGCTTACAATAGAATGTAAAGGTGCTTTTTGGTCATGCTTTTCACCTCGTCCAATAGCACAGGCGGAACACTCTCGACACCACTTCTCAATGTCTTCTCGCATTCCAATCCAATAGAATCGTCTACGGATGGTGTCTTCTGCACGCCAAAGTGTCCTGATTTGTCATGGTACATCTCGAGAATGATGCTTGCATCCCGGCAGGGGATTAGGATTTGGTATACCCTGCCATAGGTAACTGGATCCAGGCTTCTTCTCAATAGTAGGCCCTTCTGCAGAAAGAGTTGTTTTCGGTGTCTCCACAACTTTAACTGTTCTGGGTCTGCATTTCTTCTGCGGATTCTCTCAGATGTTCTTCCACTGGTGAGGAAGTTATGTAGTTCTCCGATTACTCTACTTTCTGACTGAAGTTTGATCCATCTCTCCTTTTCAATTTGAGATTCTGGATTGTTCTGTAGATGGAGATTTAGAACTCTTTTGTTTTTGATAGAGAGGGTGCTTTGTTGGGCGAAATTTTTGTAGAAATTAGGCATCTCCATTTCTTCCCAGACATCTACGGGTGCAGTAGGGTCTTCTTTGGTAGGCAGGCAAGATAAGGCATCTGCATTCTCGTTGGACTTGCCTGTTCTGTGTTTTACAGTAAAGTTGTAGTTAGCAAGGCGTGAGGCCCATCTTTGTTCTAAGGCACCTAGCTTGGCTCTATTGAGATGCTCCAATGGGTTGTTATCGGTGAAAGCTATGAAGGGAGTTGCTGCAAGGTAGTCCTTAAATTTTTGGGTGACAGCCCACATAAGTGTGAGGAACTCTAACTTGAAAGAGCTGTAGTTCCGGTCATTCCTTTCAGCTCCTTTCAGGGATCTGCTAGCTTAATCAATTACTCTCTCTTTACCTTCTTGCACTTGAGACAGGACAGCTCCCAGGCCTTTCTGGCTGGCATCAGTGTAGAGATGGAAGGGCTGTTGGTAATCTGGATATCCCAAGACAGGTGGTTCGGTCAGCTTCTTATTCAGGAGCTGGAAGGCAATGTCCCTGTCTTCATTCCACTCAACAGGTATCTGCGTCTTATGATACTTCTTTGGGTGTCCTCTTAGGAGTTCCTGAATTGGCTCAGCAATCTGGGCGAAGTGAGGGATGAAGCGTCTGTAGTATCCTGCAAAACTAAGGAAACTTCTCACCTCTTTTACTGTGGTAGGAGTAGGCCAATTGCGGACTGCAGCTAACTTTTCAGGGTCTGGTTTAACAATTTCTCCACTGACAACATGTCCCAGGTACCTGACTTCTGGCTTCAACAGGTAGCACTTAGATGGTTTGATCTTAAGTTCATGTTTAATGAGGACTTGGAAGACTTCTGCAAGGTGTTTCAAGTGGTCTTCGTAGGATTTGGAATAAATAATGACATCGTCCAGGTAGAGTAGGACAGTCTCAAAGTTTCTATGGCCTAAACAGCATTCCATTAGTCGTTGAAACGTTCCCGGTGCATTAAAAAGTCCAAAGGGCATGGAATTAAATTCAAATAGGCCCATGGGGGTGGTAAAAGCAATTTCCTCTCGGTCTTCAGGAGCCATGGGTACTTGCCAGTATCCACTGGTCAGATCAAGAGTACAGAAATAGGCTGATGACCCCAGTGCTGTCAGGGATTCTTCAATTCTGGGTAAAGGATAGGCATCCTGGTGAGTGATTTGATTAAGTTTTCTGTAATCCACACAGAATCTGATGTTGCCATCCTTTTTCTGGACAAGAACTAGGGGTGCAGCCCATGGACTATGGCTGTCTTGGATAATATTGGAATCCTTCATCTCTTGGATCATTTGTTTCACAGATTGGTACATTGTTGGTGGTATAGGCCGGTACCTTTCTTTTATTGGGGGGTGAGAACCGGTAGGGATAGTGTGTTTAATCCCACGGACTTCCCCATAATCCATAGAGTGCTTACTGAAGGCTTGATGATGTTCCTTAACGATGTTCAAAACTCCTTCAATTTGGTTTTCGGGTGTAGAGTTGTCTCCCACATTAAGTTCTTCCCACCATAATGCAGGCGGAGCATGTTCTGGAGTACAGGAGCTCTGCGCAGATTGTCCTATTTTAGTTGTAGGCACACTGATAACATCCTGGAAAGAGACTTGCATTAACTGAGCAGCAGGATAATGTTTATGAAGGGTAACATGGTAATCATTCAGGTTAATGAGACGGACAGGCACTTTTCCTTGGGAAACAGTCACTAAGCTCCTTGCAGCTCTGACTAGAGGATGGTCATCTAGCGCTAAGGGCTCTACCATGGCTTGGTAGTCTTGTCCTTGAATTCCCAGGGTGGCACGGCACCATAAGAGTGTCTCTGTATTTGGTTTAAGGATCACAGGCTGTTTACCTCGAATGCTGACACAGCAGATTTCTCCATTCTCATTGGCGAATTTCTGTTGTGCACTTAGCACACGGATGTTCTGTTGTATGCCCCTTTTGGAGGCAGGTGATGCAGTAGGCATAGATTGGCGTAATGCCTCAAGCATTTTTGTGTAACAATTCCTAAGGAAATTCATTCCTAGGATTACTGCAGAGCCACCTTTGTCTCCGTCTTGTACAATAATAACACCTTGTCTAGGTAGGGTGGTTTCTCCTACTTGCAGAGTTGGTTCCCAATAACCATGTATTGGCACAGGTTTCCCATTGCTAACTGTAAGATCCAACCAGGATTCTGGTGGTTTCGTAAGTTGGCTCTGGTCCCAGTATTTAACAAATGCAGGCCGTAGGATGGTAGTGACCTGAGATCCGGTGTCCAGTGGGGCGACAAAAGGAATTTTGTTCATTCGGATTGCTACTTCTGGACGGGATCCTATATATCTGGGCATCCAGAATTATTTTACCATCCATTCCCAGACCTTACCGATGTGAAGCCATTCTTGGCATCGGATGAGGAAGAGGAGGTAGCAACGGCCGCCACCCAGCGGTCTGACGACAGTACCCAGATCAACCCATGGACGTGGTCCCTGCTGTTGCTGTCTACTCCGAGATCTCTAATGTCAGTGGTGGTAAAGGTGACGATGATTACGTGTCGATGGATGTCATGTGGGTGCCCACAAGAGAGGAAGAGGAGGGGAGTTCAGAGGGAGAGACAGAGCAGCAGACAGGGGGTAGAAGTAGCATAAGCACAGAAGGTGAAAAAGCAGACTGCAAATGTATCTGGAGCGAGTCCTCCACCATGCACGGTCACATCTGGCGCTCCCAGGACGCCGGCACATGGCTCCGCAGTGTTGCTTTTTTTAAAGTGTCCGTTGCTGACAATAACCTGTACTGTCAGCGCATAAGTCGTGGTAAGCCCCACACTCACCTAGAGACGACCGCCTTAAGCTGGCACTTGGCCTCCCATCACCAAGCCCAATGGGAGCAACACCGTCAGAACCCACAAACCCACTCCTGGCTCTCCACGTCCTGCCTCTTCTCCTTCTCCTCTCTCCTTCCATTTGTCCTCCACTCCACCTTCCACCGTGTCGTCGTCGCATTCATCTGGCAAAAGGCAGGCTTCCGTGGCCCAAATGTTCAAACGTAAAAAGTTGATGACGCTGGATAACCTTCTTGCCCAACGGCTGACCGCCGGCTTGTCAGAACTGCTAGCCCGCCAACTACTGCCATATAAACTGGTGGACTCTGAGACGTTTTGAAAATTTGTGGCCATTGGCACACCACAATGGAAGGTCCCGGAAGGAAATATTTCTCCCAGAAGGTCATATCGTCATGTTCAGCGGCAAGTGAATGTATCTCTGGCACACAATATCGGTGCCAAGACACATCTGACCATAGACATGTGGTATAGCAAACATGGGCAGGGAAGGTACATAACTTTTACTGCCCACTGGGTGAACCTTCTGACGTCTGTCAAGCATGCAACCCGTAGCACCCGTGTGGATTTGGTGGTACTGCCACAGATTGCATGCAGGCCTGCCTCTTCTCCTCCTCCTACTCCATCCTCTGTCTCCTCCTCAGCAGACTCCTCCTTTTCCACTGCTACCGCCTCTTCCGCTGCACCCCCCCAGCTTCCCAGAACCTATTCGACGTGCCAGGTGAGACGTCTTGCGACAGGCCAGGAAAATCTCTGGCCATTTTAGAAGATCTTACATGGCCATGGCTCGCCTTGCTGACGTTCAGCGGCAACACCACAATTTGCCTGTCAGACATATGATTTGTGACTGCCCGACGCGCTGGAACTCCACCTTGTATATCCTTGATAGGCTGCTCCAGCAGAAACCTGCAGTTAACGACTACCTGTACCAACTCTGCGGCAGGACTGGTTCTAGGGAGCTTATTTTTTTCACTGCGCCAGTGGCATTTGATGAGATCACCAAACTGGTCAGTGGCAGCCAGCGCACCATCAGTCACATCGTACCTTACGCCTTATTTCTGGAGCATGCATTGCGTCGTGTCATTGATCAAGCCGTCGAGGAGCAGGAAGATGAGGAAGTCGCAATACTGAATGAATTCCCATATTACCAGCATCACAGAGGGCTGTCAGAATGCAGCATTTCCAGGCCTTGCTTCGAGAGATGTTGCATTCTGCTGTTGCGGGTGCTGGCAAAGGAATTTCTACCCACAGAGAAACTGTTGCGGGTACCAATCCTACCGCGCATACAAGAAGAGGGCGGTTTGAAGATGTGTTGGTCACTTCGGATATTGAAGCAAACCCATCGACAGCTGCCCTCCAGATCCAGCCTCAGGGAACGCCTAGACCGACAGGTCTACGACTACATCGGGTTAACGGCCGATGCGGATGCTCTGAGAAGCGAGGAACCCCTTGACTCCTGGGTGTGCAGGCTTGACCTGTGGCCATACCTGCCACAATTTGCCATGGAACTATTAGCTTGTCCCTCGTCGAGTGTCCTGTCCAAAAGGACGTTCAGCGCAGCAGGGGGGATCGTGACCGATAAGCGCATTCGCCTAGCTCACGACCGTGTGGACTACCTCACACCTTCTAAAAATGAATGAGGCATGGATCTCGGAGGAGATCCCCTGTGACACCTTTGATGACCACGTATAATTGAATTTCATCTATTACCATTAGGTTTTTTTTTCAAGAGGGGGGATTTCATTAGCCATGTTTTTAATCCAATTTAATTTTTTTAGTTCTTTTAAACATATGTATTTGACATGTATTTGTACTGGCCTGCAGTAAAATTGATATCCAATGATCGTCTAATATACCTCCAGCCACATAATGACTTGATGTTTTCTGTCTGGTGAATGCCTAATGTTTGGGGCCTGTACTCCACTGTCCTACAGTAAAATTGATATACAATGACCATCTAATATACCTCCAGCCAAATAATGACTTGATATTTTTTGTACAGTGAATGCATAAATTTTAGGGCCTGTAATCTAACTGGCCAACAGTAAAATTGTTATACGGTGACCGCCTAATGTACCTTCAGCCACATAATGACTTGATCTTTTCTGTACGTTGAATGCATAATTTTTGGGGCCTTTAATGTAACTGGCCAACAGTAAAATCGTTATACGGTGACCACTTAATGTTCCTCCAGCCACATAATCACTTGATGTTTTCTGTCCAGTGAATACCTAATGCGTGGGGCCTGTACTCCACTGGCCTGCAGAAAAATTGATATCCAATGACCATCTAATATAACTCCAGCCACATAATCACTTGATGTTTTCTGGCCAGTGCATGCATAATTTTTGGGGCCTGTAATCGAACTGACCAACAGTAAAATTGTTATACGGTGACCGCCTAATGTACCTCCAGCCACATTATCAATTGTTCTTTTCTGTACAGCGAATTAATAATTTTTGGGGCCTGTAGTCCACTGACCTGCAATAAAATTGGTATACAATGACCGTCTAATGTACCTCCAGCCACATAATCACTTGATGTTTTCTGTCCGGTGAATGCCTAATTTTTAAGGCCCTGTGCTCCCGTGGCCTAAAATAAAAAATTTCTAGGCTCCAGAAGGGCACATTTTTGAGAGTTCCCCTTTAAGACGCATAAAAATGGCCCCTGATTAAAATACATATATTTTGTGGGTATTTTTGCCATTGATCCCCCTCTGGTATGTCACTGTCCATGTTTTGGGACAATTTGTGCACTTCTAGTAAGTATTTGGTGGCTGAACATATGACCTGAAGGTTTTTCAGGTTCGCCTGCCATTAAAGTGAATGGGGTCCGCCCAAACTTCTGATTCACGAACATTTGATTACATTCGCTAATCGTCCCGGCCAATGTTTATTCATCACTAGTGGTCAGTGACATACCTACTATAGAGGCAGACCATGTGACTGCTATGGTGCCCTGGTGGAAGGGAAGCCTGGCTCTGAACTGCTTAACCTGTTCCCGACATACTGTAGATTCATTGCATTTTGCAGCAGCTGCAATTAGGGGGAGCTCAGTGTGTAAAGATTCAACAACATTCATTGATATCAATAGTAACTGTATAAATTCCTATACGCTGAGCTCCCCTTAGTGGATGCTGCAGGCAGCCAGTTTGACAGTACACTTTGTGAAGGGAAGCAGATTTCTTGATGTAGTTATACTAGTTGTCTGGTGGAAATCCATTGAGAATATAGTGTTCAGAATAAGTGCTATATTTATGAAGCACCTGTTCCACTTTTTCCAAAGTAGAGGTTGGATAAAGTGGGTGAGGCACAGTGTGACTTTATTATACATTTTTTTTAATAAAAATGTCTACTTCTTAATAACAAAATTGTAAATTCCTCAGAAATCTGGGGAATCATGCTTTATGTTCCTTGTTGTCTACGAGAGTTTGACACATACATACTGGAAAATTGGGTGGGAGGAGACCCATACTAAGTTTTGCTCTGGGGTGCTAGGAGATATTTGTATGCTCGTGAGTGTGGTCCAGTCCCTGAATAAAATCCAGAAAACAAAAGAGAGATTCAGGGCGAAAGCAGGTTCAATGCACGATTAATTGAAATAAAGCATGATGGGTACACTTCTGACAAGCACAGATTCACTTTAGCTTAGCAGTTACACATCCGGTAAATACAGAACTTCCGGCAGTGCCGGTGATTCCTTCCCTCTTTACCTTAGGGCTGTGTTTCTCCTAAATAGTCTGGCAAATGCATCTCTCAAGCTGCAGCAACCATCTAATGGCTTATCAGTTGCTGCTGCAGAGTCACTATTTGTCAGCTGACGCAGGCATCCTCGCCTTCAGTAATCCCCAGGCTGTGTCTCTGCCAACCAATGACACGAGCAACCTGCTGCTCAAATCTAAGGCTTCACTACTCTGTTTGGCACCAAATGTAGAAATATGCACTACACATGTTATACAAATGTTACACCCAGATACTGTCTTTTATTGCTAACGCCTATGTCATCTGTGTATCCAGGTCCTTCACAAGTGTGCATTGATATTATTGTTATGCAACTGTTTTGTTCATGTAATATGCCTGGTTCACCAGCAGGTGGCAGCGTATATGGCAGAGATATCTTTAGTCGCAATGGAATTTACCATTCAATTTTCCCCCTTTTGGGCAGAAGTGGACCAGTCCTGATCCATATTGGAGCTGAAAAGACATGAAAGATATAGCAGTCAGAGGAAAGTGTTCTTTGGCTGGAGCAGGAGCCACCAAAGGGAAGTAGCTTGAAGACCACCCGGACACCATGCTAATTTACTTTACTGAGTGTCAGGAGATGGACAACAGCCCAAGGCACCCCAATCCAGGGATACTAGTACCGACCGAAAGTCCCATGTCAGACAATGGGGTTTTCCCATCTCAGACAATGGGGGCATATCGCTAGGATATGCCCCCATTGTCTGATAGATGCAGGTTCCACCACTGGGACCCGCACCTACAATGAGAACGGAGCGGGGAAATAAACGGAGGGTGCACTGCACATGCACAGCCGCCCTCCATTAATTTCTATGGGGCCGCCGAAAATAGCCGAGGGCTGGCTCAGCTATTTCTGTCTGCCCCATAGAAATTAATGGGAGCATGGGCTGCACATGCGCGGTGCGCTCCCATTCACTTCTATGGGAGGAGCGCTTGGTGGTGATGGACCCGGGGAAATCCGGGGTCCTCCAGCCACAGCGATCCCCACTTCGTCCTAGCAATATACCCCCATTGTCTAAGATGGAAATACCCCTTTAAGCAAGCCTGTCAGCCCAGCAGAGAAAGAAAGAAAGCACAGTTACCAAGTTTGCCTGCCAGTTTATGCCAAAGCCTGCTGGATACAAGAGAAAGCCTGAATGTAAGAAAAGTCTGAATATTGTCTGGAATCAAGTTTCCCCAAGTAAAGTTGCTGTTGAAATTTATCAAGGTCTGGACACCACTCTGCATTCCACTAAACCTGGGACATGATAGGGCCCTGTAGGGCGGCGCGTTGCACAAATGTTAAGCACAATGTATAAAAATGAATACGAGATTCTTTGCTTACATACACTAATTTGGTGTACCACCGCATGGCAACTGTGGCTTTGTAAGACAGCACCTGCTTGTCTAATATAAAGTAACACAGCACTCAGAGAGAAGTTAAATTGCTTTTAGGTTTTTATTCCATTCAAAGTCATTATGTTGACATGGCTAATGTTTCAGTCCAGCCTGGAGCTTGTTCGCGGCCGGTCAGTCTTATTGCAGCATCGGGAATGGATAGCGTCCTCACAAGGCTTCAAAATGGTAAAATTAAATAGTACAGACTGCCCAGCAAAAAATTAGCTGTCCAGGCTACAGATACTGATGGTCTATGCTAAAGACAACTACTGGCACACCATCCCCCCATCAGCTGCTATAAGGGGCTTGTAGCAGTGGTGCAGGGTGTTACAACTTTATTTCCCATTCAAAAGAGATGGCATGCAGGTAAACATTGAAGAGGATGCAACTTTCAAACAGCTGATTGGCAAGGGTTCAGGTAGTTGGATTGCAGTGGCCGATTTGGGGTGGCCCCAATGTTACACTGGGTCCCCCGGACATTGTCGAGGTGTCACCACGTGTTACTGCTATCCAGAAGGGATGGTAAGGTGTGGTGCACTCCAATGGAAAATAAGTCCAGAGAGTCAGGGTCTGCAGTAAACCAGTGTGCTTCTTTACTGGAGGAATTCGGGTGCAAAACAATATAGGTGAGGCATAGTGCTGTCTTCTCCAGTCTCCTCCCTGGCAGAAGAAGGGTTTGATGCTGAGGAAAGGCCTGAGCTAGCTGTCTCTCTCTCTCTCTCAGAAGGCTGGTACCCTGGCCAAAGGCTGTAGGTCCATGGTCTGTAGCTCAGTAGTCCGGGTGGCTCCTTGGTCACAGGGCTTAGCATCCACATCTCAGCTTCTTCTTCTGGTTACTCATGGAGACTGGCATGAGTCTTGCCCTCCAAGCACTAATCTCTAATTGCAGAACACTAGGGGCATAACTGTTCTCCTGTATACATTTTCTGGAATCTTCCAGTGGGAGGGGTGGAGTGAATAAATTCAGCACAAACAGATACATTGTTACACTTTCCGTCTCTCATAGACTTACATTAGAGCTTCAATGATACTCAATGGCAATGTGCAGTTTTTCCAGACACAAACAAGTTTCCAGACATAACAACATAGCTAAACCAGACATTCAAAAGGTCAGACTGTCTTTTTTTCTTCCAAAACATGCTCTTCTTTAAGCCTAATAGTAGCTGTGGAAATTACTTGATAATAATTCAAAGTCCCAAAAGTCTCTCAGTATTTATTAATAGTGATGGATGAACATGGGCCGTGACGGTTCGCAAACACAATCAAACTACAGGCCCCAAAAATTATGCATTCAGCGTACATAAAAGAACAAGTAAGTATGTGACTGGAGGTAGATTACACAGTCATTGGATATCAATTTTACAGAAGGCCAGTGGACTACAGGCCCCAAAAATTATGCATGCAGCGTACATAAAAGAACAAGTAAGTATGTGGCTGGAGGTAGATTACACAGTCATTGGTTATCAATTTTACAGCAGGCCAGTGGACTACAGGCTCCAAAAATTATGCATTCAGCGTACATAAAAGAACAGGTAAGTATGTGGCTGGAGGTAGATTACACGGTCATTGGATATTAATTTTACAGCAGGCCAGTGTACTACAGGCCCCAAAAATTATGCATTCAGCGTACATAAAAGAACAAGTAAGTATGTGGCTGGAGGTAGATTACACGGTCATTTGATATCAATTTTACAGCAGGCCAGTGGACTACAGGCCCCAAAAATTATGCATTCAGCGTACAAAAAAGAGCAAGTAAATATGTGGCTGGAGGTAGATTACACGGTCATTGGATATCAATTTTACAGCAAGCCATTGTACTACAAGCCCCAAAAACTATGCATTCAGCATACATAAAAGAACAAGTAAGTATGTGGCTGGAGGTCTATTAAACGGTCAATGGATATCAATTTTACTGAAGGCCAGTACAAATACAGGTCAAATACATATGTTTAAAAGAACTAATATAAAATTGGATTGAAAACATGGCTAACGAAATCCCTCCTCTTGAAAAAAAAACCTATTGATAATAGTTGAAACACATGGTCGTCACAGGTGTTGAAATCCTCTGAGGCCCAAAACGTTAGGCATTCAACGGACAGAAAAGGCCTTTTATGACGCTGTATTTACCTAAGACAGGGACCCAGTAGTCCAGGGGTTCATCGCTTCTCAGAGCGTCCACATCAGCCGTTAACCCGATGTAGTCGGACTCCTGTCGGTCTAGGCGTTCCCTGAGGCTGGATCCGGAGGGCGGCTGTCGATGGGTTGGCTGCATGAATGATCTCATATCCGAAGTGACCAACACATCTTACAACCGTCCACTTATTGCATGTGCTGTTGGATTGGTACCCTCAACTGTTTCTCTGTGAGTGGAAATTCCTCTGCCAGCGCCCGCAAAAGCAGAATGCAGCATATTTCGTGAAGCAAGGCCTGGAAGTGCTGCATTCTGACAGCCCTCTGTGATGCTGGTAACATGTCCACCATTTTGTGTTTGAACCGGGGGTCTAAGCATGTTGCCACCCAGTACTGGTCCTTGCCCTTTATGCTTTTTATACGGGGGTCCCTCTTCAAATACTGGAGCATGAAGGCCCCCATTTGCACTAAACTGGAAGCGGTGGAGTGGCCTTGCTTCTGCTCATCATTCAGAATAATGTCGTCCTTGGTCTCCTCCCCCCAGCCATGGACAACACCAGGGATCCCAGAATAGTTTAAAGCATGCTCTTGCTCCTCCTCCGCCCCGGCACCATCGTCCTCTGACTCCTCTTCAGACTCCTGTTGACTTGTCTCAATTGGGAATTCATCCAGCATTGCGACTTACTCATCTTCCTGCTCCTCGACGGCTTGATCAATGACACAATGCAATGCACGCTTGAGAAAGAAGGTGTAAGGTACGATGTCACTGATGGCGCCCTGGCTGCGACTGACTAGTTTGGTAATCTCATGGCTGCAGAAGTCTGCATGCGTCGCGCATGAGCAGCCACTGGCACAGTAAAAAAAAAAAACAAGCTCCCCAAAACCCAAAAACATATACAAGGTGGAGTTCCATTGCGTCGGGCAGTCACAAATCAGATGTCTGACGGGCAGGTGGTGTCGCTGCTGAACTTCAGCAAGGCGAGCCATGGCAGTGTAAGATCTTCTAAAATGGCCAGAGATTGTCCTGGCCTGCTGCAAGACGTCCTGGACCCCCGGGTGTTTGGCAACGAATCACTGCACGACTAAGTTCAAGACATGTGACATGCACGGCACATGTGTCATTTTGTCCTGTTTCAGCTCCCTCAGCAGATTGGCACCATTGTTGCACACCACTTTACCAACTGTCAAATTGAGCGGGGTTAACCACTGATTGGCTTGTGACCGAAAAGCTGATGGACCATTGGGGCTCCTGGCTTCCCGGCACAACAGCCGCAGCACAGCATGGCAACGTCTCATCTGGCACGTCGAATAGGTTCTGGGGAGCTTGGGGGGTGCAGCGGAAGAGGCGGTAGCAATGGAAAAGGATGAGTCAGCCGAGGAGGAGACGGAGGATGGAGTAGGAGGAGGAGGAGAAGAAGAGGCAGGCCTGCATGCGATCCATGGCGGTAACACCAAATCCACACGAGTGCCATGGGCTGCATGCTTGACGGCCATCAGAAGGTTCACCCAGTGTGCAGTAAAAATTATATACCTTCCCTGCCCATGTTTACTAGACCACGTGTCTGTGGTCATATGTTTCTTGGCACCGACACTGTGTGCCAGAGATACATTCACTTGCTGTTGAACGTGGCCATATAGCTCCGGGATGCCCTACTCGGAGAAATATTTCCTTCCGGAGACCTTCCATTGCGGTGTGCCAATGGCAACACATTTTCTAAAGGCCTCCGAGTCCACCAGTTTATATGGCAGTAGTTGGCGGGCTAGCAGTTACGACAAGCCAGCGGTCAGCCGCTGGGCAAGAGGGTTATCTGGCGTCGTCATCTTTTTTTTCCGCTTGAACATTTGGGCAATGGAAGCTTGCCTTTTGCCAGATGAACAGGACGACGGCACGGTGGAAGGTGGAATGTAGGACAAATGGAAGGAGAGAGCAGAAGGAGAAGAGGCAGGACGTGGAGCGCTAGGAGTGTGGCTTTGTGGGTTCTAAAGGTGTTGCTCCCACTGGGTGGTGATAGGAGGCCAGGTGCCTTCTTATGGCGGTCGTCCCTAGGTGAGTGTTGGGCTTACTGCGACTTATGCGTTGACAGCACAGGCTGCAGATGGCAACACTATTGTCAGCAGCAGACACGTTAAAAAAAGCCCACACTGCGGAGCCATTTGCTGGCATCCTGGGAGCGCCAGATGTGACCGTGCATGGTGGATGGCTCGTTTCAGATACATTAGCAGTCTGCTTTTTTCCTCCTGTGCACTGTAAGTTCTGCCTGCTTCTCCTCCTTCTCCTCCGTATCTGTTGCTCTGTCTCTCCCTCTGAACTCCCCTCCTCTTCCTCTCTTGTGGGCACCCACGTGACATCCATCGACACGTCATCATCGTCACCTTCACCACCACTGACATTAGAGATCTCGGAGTAGGCAGCAACAGCGGGGACCACACTCCTTGGGCTGATCTGGGTACTGTCGTCAGACTTCTCGGTGGCGACAGTTGATACTTCCTCTTCCTGATCTGATGCCAAGAATGGCTGCGCATCGGTAAGGTCTTGTAATGGATGGGAAAATAATTCCTCTGACTAAAGCGAAGGGGATATGGCGGTGGTTGTGTCTTTGGGGGTGCACACAGCAGAGAGTGAAGAGGGTGCAGATAAAGAGGATGAGGAGGGTGCAGAAGCGGAAGGCTGAATGAGCCACTTAACCAAGTCTGGTGCGTCCTTTGATGTAATCGCACACACCTTTTGCAACTTCTCACTTAGGCTCCAGCATGGTGCACCTGCCCGACCCCTACCACCCCTGCGGAATGGCCTGCCTCTTCCTCTGCCTTTCATTTTTAAAATGACCCTGTGATAAAAGTCCCTATAGAAGAGCAGTTTTTGTGGAAGAAGGTATATCACACCCCTGCCTCAATCACTTTTTTGGGGGGCAAATGGTATATCACACCAATAGAAATTATTTGTTCCAATAGTGTTTGTCACTCTGTGTAGCTGAGGTAACTCAGCAAAACCGCAAACAAATGCTGCACTACCTAAATGCTCTATATAGAAAGTGTCACGAGGTAGCGTCACGGGTATAAAGATAGAGCGGAGGTGCACCCCCTGAGCTGCCACCCGGACCCCTGTCCCTGCCTACTTGCACCACCCGCCCTAGTTGATGGGGCACAACTAGGCGACAGTCCCTGACCTGAGTAAGTGCAAGCAGAGAGATAGAGACAGCAGGGAAGCGGTCAGCCAATGAGAGGTAGCACTCGAGCGGACAGAGAGGTGGAACAAGCAAGGTACCACCAAAAACGGAAGGGTGAGGCGGGTCAACTAGCCGAGATCAGTCCAGGAGGTCACGTCAGAACTAGGGAGAAGACAAGAGAAGAGGCAAAGACAAAATCCAAAAGCAAGCCGAGGTCAAAATCCGAGAGGTAGCGTCAAGGTTCAGGGAGCAGGCAGATCAAGGGTCAAATCCAAAGGTAAGCTTAATAACAATAATAATACACAGCCTAAGGGACCAAAATCACAGGCAACCTGTAGCCAACAGGTTGCCTGTATTTATACAGGGAGTGCAGAATTATTAGGCAAATGAGTATTTTGACCACATCATCCTCTTTATGCATGTTGTCTTACTCCAAGCTGTATAGGCTCGAAAGCCTACTACCAATTAAGCATATTAGGTGATGTGCATCTCTGTAATGAGAAGGGGTGTGGTCTAATGACATCAACACCCTATATCAGGTGTGCATAATTATTAGGCAACTTCCTTTCCTTTAGCAAAACGGGTCAAAAGAAGGACTTGACAGGCTCAGAAAAGTCAAAAATAGTGAGATATCTTGCAGAGTGATGCAGCACTCTTAAAATTGCAAAGCTTCTGAAGCGTGATCATCGAACAATCAAGCGTTTCATGCAAAATAGTCAACAGGGTCGCAAGAAGCGTGTGGAAAAACCAAGGACGCAAAATAACTGCCCATGAACTGAGAAAAGTCAAGCGTGCAGCTGCCAAGATGCCACTTGCCACCAGTTTGGCCATATTTCAGAGCTGCAACATCACTGGAGTGCCCAAAAGCACAAGGTGTGCAATACTCAGAGACATGGCCAAGGTAAGGAAGGCTGAAAGACGACCACCACTGAACAAGACACACAAGCTGAAACGTCAAGACTGGGCCAAGAAATATCTCAAGACTGATTTTTCTAAGGTTTTATGGACTGATGAAATGAGAGTGAGTCTTGATGGGCCAGATCGATGGGCCCGTGGCTGGATTGGTAAAGGGCAGAGAGCTCCAGTCCGACTCAGACGCCAGCAAGGTGGAGGTGGAGTACTGGTTTGGGCTGGTATCATCAAAGATGAGCTTGTGGGGCCTTTTCGGGTTGAGGATGGAGTCAAGCTCAACTCCCAGTCCTACTGCCAGTTTCTGGAAGACACCTTCTTCAAGCAGTGGTACAGGAAGAAGTCTGCATCCTTCAAGAAAAACATGATTTTCATGCAGGACAATGCTCCATCACACGCGTCCAAGTACTCCACAGCGTGGCTGGCAAGAAAGGGTATAAAAGAAGAAAATCTAATGACATGGCCTCCTTGTTCACCTGATCTGAACCCCATTGAGAACCTGTGGTCCATCATCAAATGTGAGATTTACAAGGAGGGAAAACAGTACACCTCTCTGAACAGTGTCTGGGAGGCTGTGGTTGCTGCTGCACGCAATGTTGATGGTGAACAGATCAAAACACTGACAGAATCCATGGATGGCAGGCTTTTGAGTGTCCTTGCAAAGAAAGGTGGCTATATTGGTCACTGATTTGTTTTTGTTTTGTTTTTGAATGTCAGAAATGTATATTTGTGAATGTTGAGATGTTATATTGGTTTCACTGGTAAAAATAAATAATTGAAATGGGTATATATTTGTTTTTTGTTAAGTTGCCTAATAATTATGCACAGTAATAGTCACCTGCACACACAGATATCCCCCTAAAATAGCTAAAACTAAAAACAAACTAAAAACTACTTCCAAAAATATTCAGCTTTGATATTAATGAGTTTTTTGTGTTCATTGAGAACATGGTTGTTGTTCAATAATAAAATTAATCCTCAAAAATACAACTTGCCTAATAATTCTGCACTCCCTGTAGTGGGGAGTGAGGGTCATGTGACGTGGCCAGCGCCACATGACCGACAGACAGACAAGTCGAGCACCGAGTGAGCAGCTCGACGCTCAAGGCAGACCTAGGAGCAGGGAGCCTCCCAGCTAGTAAAGCCGCCCTGGGAACAAGGCTGAACACAGATCCTCGCTCCCGAAGCTAAGCAGCAGGTCTGCGGCTGATGGGAGACTGAGTGCGCCTTTGGCGCCCCATTACAGAAAGTATATTATTGGTGTATAACACCCCTGCTTCAATCCATTTTTGTGGGGTGCAACTGGTTTATCAAACCAGTTGAAATAGTTTCAATAGCGTTTGTCACTCTGTGTAGCTGAGGTAACGCAGCAAAACCGCAAACAAATGCTGAACTATATAGAAAGTATTTTATTGTTATATAACACCCCTGCTATAATCAGTTTTTTTGGGGGGCAACTGGTATATCACACCAATAGAAATTATTTGTTCCAATAGCGTTTGTCATTCTGTGTAGCTGCGGTAATGCAGCAAAACCGCAAACAGATGCTGCACTACCTAACTACACTATATAGAAAGTGTATTATCGATATATTACACCCCTGCTTCAATCAGTGTTTTAGGGGGGCAACTGGTATATCACACCAGTAGAAATTATTTGTTCCAACGGCGTTTGGCACTCTATGTAGCTGCAGTATTGCAGCAGAACCGCACACAACTGCTGCACAATACAATTGCACTATAATATACTTTCTATGTTAGAAAGTATATTATAAGTATATTACACCCCTCAGTAAGTCACACCTATCGATAGCACACCTATACCAGTAAAAGGACTTTTGTGGCCCTATTAGCTAGCGTTTGGTGTCCCTAACAGTCTATCCCTGCTCCACACAGCAACCTCTCCCTATACTAGCAAAAGACTGAATGTAAAATGGCGGCCAGATCGTGTTTATTTATAAGGTAGGGGGTATGTCCATGTGCTGAAACGTCTCAATTGGTTGTACTGTACCACCTGATGGATGTGTAATCGGTCAAAGTTCTTCACAATGTAAAAGAATATGGCGCCGGCGGAAATCACCATATGTTCGCCCATTCAGCGAACCGCGAACAAGCAAAGTTTGCCACGAAAGACCGCCGGGCGAACCGCAAGGCCATCTCTATTCATTAACGCTTTCCATAGAGCCTTGCAAATACAGTGCAAATGAACAGGTTACATATCATAACATATATATAAAATGCAGTTACACAGTATTAAACAGTGCAAGTGAACCCTTTCAAGTGAAATAAAGTCCAAACTTCAAAGTATCCCTGCTCCAGGACACTACAGGACCCCTGCCGATCTGATATTGATGACCTATCTTAAGGGTAGGTCATCAATATCTGTAGCCTGGACAACTCCTTTAAGGTGAAAAACACACGTGGGAAGGAACCTGTAAGGGGCATAAGTTAAATAATGGTAATCCACCTTCAAAACTATATTGATGTGTGCATACTAATGTAATTACTGTTGTTCTGCTGTCATCTAGTGGCGAAACAATGCAATCACTCTTCCACGCTGAGTGAAGAAGAATCCTGGGATAATGTTACTTCCTCGAAGTAGGGAAAACTCTTAAGTGGGGCTTAAGAGCACAGTCTGAGAGCAGAAGGAAGGGTGTAGCACAGCTCTGTAAGTAAAAGGAATATTTAGCTGTGTTTCTGACAATAAGAAGGGTTAGCATCCTCTAATTGAGTGCAAACTGCGCAGAGATAGAGACTGGTTTCTGAACACGCCTGTCTGAGTTGATGCTGCAAACTTAAGAGGAGAGACTCCCTCTGCAAAGAGTGCACAAGTGTGATACCCTAAAGTTAAAGGACATCTTTCAGCAGATTTGTATGTATTAAACTGGCTGACCTGCTGCATATGCGCTTGGCAGTTGAAGGTATCTGTGTTTGTCCTCTGTTCATATTTGTCTGCATTGCTGAGAAAAATGATATGTTTATATTTGCAAATGAGCCTTTTGGAGCAATGGGGGCATTGCCATTACACCTGATGCGCCCTGTCAATTAAAGTTGTGAGGTTTACCATTCGGTCTGGGTGTATTGTCCTTGACCCTTTGATACAGAGTATGTTTAGGTACAGCGTTTATATCTGTGTAGGAATGGGGTATTATAAAGGTTGCAGGAGTAAGCCGGACAATTGTACATAGACCAGTAACATTTCTGGGCAACCATTTGTATGCCTTATGCCCACAGACCAGGAATATATCTTCTGGGAGTGCAACCACCGTACTGTTAAACAAACCGAGTTATCAATTTGGCCAGCCAGACACCTTCGGCCTGTTTTGGTCCCTTTTCCTGACCCTCTGAGGAGTTAGAGGTTATTCCAGCAATTAAATCAACTAAGGTACGGTTGTTGCAGACCAGATTCTTACTCTTTCCAGAATCTATACCAACACACTGCACCAGGCTGTTCGGGTTAGAGTCATTGCAGCCGAATTTGTTATGAGGACTAAAAGACATACCTTTCGACTGTATTTGCAAACAATATCAGTGTGTCCAACTTGGAAAGCATGACACATTGCACCACATGTTCTCGTTCCAGGGGGTAGAGCCAGGCTCAGACTGGCCCACAGGGGTACAGGGGAATCCCCCGGTGGGCCCGTGAGCAAGGTGGGCTCCTAGTCTCCCACCCCCTGCACAAGTGGCACATAACACATTAGATTTAGTACACTACATACATATATTCAATATACAGCACCTCAACCAGCTTATGTTCATATAAAAAAAAAAATTGATTATTTATTATATTTGAATGTATCCGTATGGTGGGCCCACAAAATAAATTTTACTGGTGGTCCCTAGGTACCCCAGTCCGACACTGGGTAGAGCTATAATCAACTGGTGGCCCTGATCTGTTTACCATTAGCCAGGGGGGCTCAGCCCATGCTGCAATGGGTAAGGGTGCTTCCCTGTCTCTAGTTTTAGACTTAACCTGCTTCATGCCTGAGAAAAAGATAGTAGAGTTGGCCAATTCAGTCAATTCAGAAAAATGTAGGGGCACGGAGAAATAGGGCATACTGGCTGAACTCACTGGACTGTGAGTACAGATCCAACAGTCCTTCAATTTCTCAGAGTCATTCAGTCCTTTAACAGCACCTGATTGTGCCGTATCAAAGCATTTTCCCATTCATCATTCAGTGGACGAAACTCTACTGACACGCTCAGGGTCAAAGCCAATATCAGCAGAAGGATCTTCATCTTGTGGTTTCCAGACTTTCTTGCAGTGAGAAGTGTGTATCCAGTTGGGTTTTCCTTCAACCTTTACAGCGGTGTGGTTGGTCAACAGTACTTGAAAGGGACCATCGAATCTAGTCCTTTTCTAACATGCCGTTTATGACCACCCAGTCTCCGGGCTGCAAGCTGTGAGTTCCTTCTACTGAGTCAGGATCTGGAAGTGAAGCAAACACTTGTTTATGAGTATGTTCAAGCCGTTTTGTGAGGGCCTGGACATACCCAGCTAGATTGTCATTGTTCATCTGTAACTGCTGGGGGAAGTACAACGCAAGCCTGGGAGCGCACCCAAACAAAATCTCAAAAGGAGACAGTCCTGTTTTTTCGGTTGGGAGTGGTCCTAACAGAATATACGGCGAGGGGCAGGAATTCTGCATGGCTTTCTGGATCTTTAACTTCAAGGTGCCGCTTAGGCGTTTAACTCGGCCGCTGCTTTGGGGATGGTAGACCGTGTAAAACACTTGAGTGACCTGTAGCTCTTGCATGAGCTCCCTCATTACTTCTCCTGTGAAATGGGACCCCCTATCTGACTCAATGACTTCAGGAACACTGTACCTGCATATCAGTTTCTCTGACCAATTTCTTGGCAGTACTCCTTGCATTTGCCTTTGCTACTGGGAAGGATTCCGGCCAGCCTGACAAGATTCACACACGCACAAGAACAAACTCATACACACCTACCTTAGGTAGCTGTATTCAGTCTATCTGCAATCTCTGAAATGGGTAAAATGGCTTCGGGGTGTGCTTGCTTGAAATCTTCACCACTTTACCGGGATTATTCAATGCACAAATCATGCACCCTTGTACAAACCGAGCTGCTACTGTGCAAAACCCTGGTGCAATCCAACCAGCATTTACAACACTTACCATAGCATCTTTAGACAGATGGGTAGGCCCATGGGCCTCCTGTTCCATAGCAGGATACATTGGACAAGGTAAGCAAGTCCTTTCTTTGTTTCTCCAGATTCCTTGTTCATTAACCTTGGCCCGTGCTTTCCCCAAAGTTCTTTTTCCTCAGGGGGGCTTGATCAGTCAATTTATAGAGCATACTTACAGACACGTCTTCAAGCTTCAGGATTTTTACCGAGCTGGGGACAGTCTTTACGGGCTGTAGTGTGGCTTGTTTGGCCATTTTGTCAGCTCGATCTTTTGCCTCCACTGTAGTGTGCCTGGTGTGTGCCTTGACTTTGATGATGGCAACTTCCTCTGTTAACAACATAGAGTTCATAAGTTCTAGTACAAAGTCTTTATTCTTTATAGGCTGGCCTGCAGATATTAGAAAGTCCCTGCCCTGCCAAATAGGTCCATAGTCATGTGCAATACCAAAAACATACCTTGAGTCTGTGTAGATATTCACTTTCTTCCCTTGGCCATTTTACATGCCTCAGTGAGTGCCTTCAACTCTACCTCTTGTGCTGATATATGAGGTGGGAGTGGTTCAGCTGTACCTACCTCGTGCTGTGTGACCACTACATATCCAGTATGGAACCGGCCATCCTCTCCCATGAACCTGCTTCAATCTACAAAATACTCAAAGTCAGGATTAGAAAGAGGTTTTTCATGAACGTGTTCAAAACCAGACATTTCCTGCTGCATTAATTGTACGCAATCATGAGGGTCATGTTCAACAAGATCAGTTAAATGTTCTGATACACCTCCCTCCCCCATTTTTGAATCTGTAATCGG
Organism: Bufo gargarizans; assembly: GCF_014858855.1. Classification (NCBI taxonomy): domain Eukaryota; kingdom Metazoa; phylum Chordata; class Amphibia; order Anura; family Bufonidae; genus Bufo; species Bufo gargarizans. The sequence goes on from NW_025334422.1 coordinate 108,733, forward strand.
TAACAGAGTAGCAGGATTCAGAATAGTACAATGTTTGAATGAGCTGTTTGCAGCCATGAGGAGTGCACACTGTAGCCATGGAGATATGTTTTGGTTGCACTTGAGTAAGAATACCTTGAATGTCATGAGGAGTTTGAACAGTTACAGGGTAGTCAAGAACAATTTCAGAAGCTTTTTCAGTCATGGCTTGCACTGCCGCTACTGCCCTGACACAAGAGGGGGCGCCTCTGGCATAAGGATTGAGGCGAGCAGAAAAGTAGGCAACGGGGCGTTGCCAATCTCCATGTTTCTGAGTTAGTACAGCAGTGCTATGCCCCTGCATTTCAGAACAAAACAAACAGAAAGGTTCGTCGTATTTTGGAATGCCCAGAGCGGGGGCAGACAGTATTCACAGTTGCAAAGTATGAAAGTTAATAACAGCTTCTTCTGTAAGATGAAAGGGATCAGAAGACAAACAGTCATAGAGGGGCTGCATTAACATGATGCGTGCCGTATCCAGGGACGGCAGTATGAGACAAGACCACCAAAATACTCTCAAGTTCTGTGCTCCTTTGGGCATCTGTATCTTTTCCACCTTGTCTTTACAAAACTGCAGTTAATACCTAGAAGCTTTACACCCATTTTCTTGGAGAAAAATTAGGAGTGACAGAGTGGCAGCTTGGCAGCTGGTCTTCGTTTCAGCACACAAAAGTAAGTCATCGACATATTGCAATAAGACCACAGTTCCAGGAGGGGACTAGTTGGCTAGGACAGACTGTAGGGCCTACTGTACATGGTGGGCGAGTTCTGGGCCCCCTGGGGTAAAACAGTCCATGTGCAGTATGCCAGACCGACCGGGGAATTATATATGAGGTTACGGTGTGAGCATAAGGTGTGTCGAGGTAAATACAGTTCTGGTTACTCACGGTTATGTCGTCCCTGGGCAGGCCTGCACAAGTGATGAGGAGAACGGCACAGGAATTATCTGGGGCACACTCTGGTGTAAGGGACACAGGCCAGATGGTGGTTTTAATGTGCCTATGGCAAGGTTGCTTGTAGTCGTGACACGAGTACCTTTTGTGGTGGTACAACCATTTACTGTAGTGTTAACTGAGGAACTGAAGACTGAGACAAGGATGGTGCAATCCAACTTATAACCTTTACTGAACGTTGCTCCTGGTAACATTACATCCAAGTAATGAACAGTCTGTTGGTACATCCATGTATGAAATACAGTCTTATGCATACAGGGGTAGGGTAGTGTAAGTCCTCAGAAGAAACAGGCTGTTAGTGTGAAACAACTGAAAATATGCCATATTCTAGGTACTTCAAAGTAGCCACCTTTTGCTTTGATTACAGCTTTGCACACTCTTGGCATTCTCTTAATGAGCTTCAAGAGGTAGTCACTTGAAATGGTTTTCACTTCACAGGTGTGTCAGGTTTAATAAGTGGGATTTCTTGCCTTATAAATGGGGTTGGGACCATCAGTTGCGTTGTGGAGAAGTCAGGTGGATACACAGCTGATAGTCCTACTGAATAGACTGTTAGAATTTGTTTTATGGCAAGAAAAAAGCAGCTAAGTAAAGAAAAACTAGTGGCCATCATTACTTTAAGAAATGAAGGTCAGTCAGTCCGAAAAATTGGGAAAACTTTGAAAGTGTCCCCAAGTGCAGTCACAAAAACCATCAAGCGCTACAAAGAAACTGGCTCACATGCGGACCGCCCCAGGAAAGGAAGACCAAGAGTCACCTCTGCTCTGGAGGATAAGTTAATCCGAGTCACCAGCCTCAGAAATCGCAGGTTAACAGCAGCTCAGATTAGAGACCAGGTCAATGCCACACAGAGTTCTAGCAGCAGACACATCTCTAGAACAACTGTTAAGAGGAGACTGTGTGAATCAGGCCTTCATGGTAGAATATCTGCTAGGAAACCACTGCTAAGGACATGCAACAAGCAGAAGAGACTTGTTTGGGTTAAAGAACACAAGGAATGGACATTAGACCAGTGGAAATCTGTGCTTTGGTCTGATGAGTCCAAATTTGAGATCTTTGGTTCCAACCACCTTTTTATTTTTGTGCGACGCAGAAAAGGTGAACGGATGGACTCTACATGCCTGGTTCCCACCGTGAAGCATGGAGGAGGAGGTGTGATGGTGTGGTGGTGCTTTGCTGGTGACACTGTTGGGGATTTATTCAAAATAGAACGCATACTGAACCAGCATGGCTACCACAGCATCTTGCAGCGGTATGCTATTCCATCCGGTTTGCGTTTAGTTGGACCATCATTTATTTTTCAACAGGACAATGACCCCAAACACACCTCCAGGCTGTGTAAGGGCTATTTGACCATGAAGGAGAGTGATGGGGTGCTGCGCCAGATGACCTGGCCTCCACAGTCACCGGACCTGAACCCAATCGAGATGGTTTGGGGTGAGCTGGACTGCAGAGTGAAGGCAAAAGGGCCAACAAGTGCTAAGCATCTCTGGGAACTCCTTCAAGACTGTTGGAAGACCATTTCAGGTGACTACCTCTTGAAGCTCATCAAGAGAATGCCAAGAGTGTGCAAAGCAGAAATCAAAGCAAAAGGTGGCTACTTTGAAGAACCTAGAATATGACATATTTTCAGTTGTTTCACACTTTTTTGTTATGTATATAATTCCACATGTGTTAATTCATAGTTTTGATGCCTTCAGTGTGAATCTACAATTTTCATAGTCATGAAAATAAAGAAAACTCTTTGAATGAGAAGGTGTGTCCAAACTTTTGGTCTGTACTGTATATATATATACAGTACAGACCAAAAGTTTGGACACACCTTCTCATTCAAAGAGTTTTCTTTATTTTCATGACTATGAAAATTGTAGATTCACACTGAAGGCATCAAAACTATGAATTAACACATGTGGAATTATATACATAACAAAAAAGTGTGAAACAACTGAAAATATGTCATATTCTAGGTTCTTCAAAGTAGCCACCTTTTGCTTTGATTACTGCTTTGCACACTCTTGGCATTCTCTTGATGAGCTTCAAGAGGTAGTCACCTGAAATGGTTTTCACTTCACAGGTGTGCCCTGTCAGGTTTAATAAGTGGGATTTCTTGCCTTATAAATGGGGTTGGGACCATCAGTTGCGTTGTGGAGAAGTCAGGTGGATACACAGCTGATAGTCCTACTGAATAGACTGTTAGAATTTGTATTATGGCAAGAAAAAAGCAGCTAAGTAAAGAAAAACAAGTGGCCATCATTACTTTAAGAAATGAAGGTCAGTCAGTCCGAAAAATTGGGAAAACTTTGAAAGTGTCCCCAAGTGCAGTCACAAAAACCATCAAGCGCTACAAAGAAACTGGCTCACATGCGGACCGCCCCAGGAAAGGAAGACCAAGAGTCACCTCTGCTGCGGAGGATAAGTTCATCCGAGTCACCAGCCTCAGAAATCGCAGGTTAACAGCAGCTCAGATTAGAGACCAGGTCAATGCCACACAGAGTTCTAGCAGCAGACACATCTCTAGAACAACTGTTAAGAGGAGACTGTGTGAATCAGGCCTTCATGGTAGAATATCTGCTAGGAAACCACTGCTAAGGACAGGCAACAAGCAGAAGAGACTTGTTTGGGCTAAAGAACACAAGGAATGGACATTAGACCAGTGGAAATCTGTGCTTTGGTCTGATGAGTCCAAATTTGAGATCTTTGGTTCCAACCACCGTGTCTTTGTGCGACGCAGAAAAGGTGAACGGATGGACTCTACATGCCTGGTTCCCACCGTGAAGCATGGAGCAGGAGGTGTGATGGTGTGGGGGTGCTTTGCTGGTGACACTGTTGGGGATTTATTCAATATTAGAAGGCATACTGAACCAGCATGGCTACCACAGCATCTTGCAGCGGCATGCTATTCCATCCGGTTTGCGTTTAGTTGGACCATCATTTATTTTCAACAGGACAATGACCCCAAACACACCTCCAGGCTGTGTAAGGGCTATTTGACCATGAAGGAGAGTGATGGGGTGCTGCGCCAGATGACCTGGCCTCCACAGTCACCAGGACCTGAACCCAATCGAGATAGGTTTGGGGTGAGCTGGACCGCAGAGTGAAGGCAAAAGGGCTAACAAGTGCTAAGCATCTCTGGGAACTCCTTCAAGACTGTTGGAAGACCATTTCAGGTGACTACCTCTTGAAGCTCATCAAGAGAATGCCAAGAGTGTGCAAAGCAGAAATCAAAGCAAAAGGTGGCTACTTTGAAGAACCTAGAATATGACATATTTTCAGTTGTTTCACACTTTTTTGTTATGTATATAATTCCACATGTTCATAGTTTTGATGCCTTCAGTGTGAATCTACAATTTTCATAGTCATGAAAATAAAGAAAACTCTTTGAATGAGAAGGTGTGTCCAAACTTTTGGTCTGTACTGTATATATATATATATATATATATATATATATGGTAAAAAAAAGCTACTGCTTCAGACTAGGCTTTAAAGTAATAAAAGTCTTTAGCTGGTAAAAACTCTCGCCTGATTCTAACCTGAATGAAGGTGGTTTGCAGAATCCTTGAACTTCTATTTTCCAGTGTTTTCTGACAGATGGCCTATCTCTCCTCAAGGTTTAAACTGGAGGCGTGGATGCCCGAAGCTGTGTCCTACACCTGCTTGCAAAGGTGCCTGGGAAGCTCTTAAAGGGAACCTGTCATGTGGATATTTGATTATAATCTAATTATATACAATCATTAACTACTAAAAAGTACCTTAGATGTATTAACTTACTGGTGTGACAGATGGTTACCTCATAATATACACACAAAGATGCCACATGCCACATGCTAATGAGCTGATTTGAGTCCAGCGTTTATTTAATTCAGAGATATAGCCACTCTGCTGCCCACCTGCTGCTGATTCATATGGAAAAAAACTGTCAATCTGCAGCCGGTAGGCGGGGAGAGTTAGGAGCTCATAAATATTCATGACTCATCATTATCAGCTGGAGCTTTTCAATGCAAGATGTTGGCAGATTGACTGGGTCAATTAAAAAAAGTGACCCAGCATTTTGCTAAGAGAATCAGTCACTTATTTATGTTGCCCTTAGTTAGGACACCATGCAACTGGTGACAGGTTCCCTTTAGGCTACTTTCACACTAGCGCTTGATCGGATCCGTTCTGAACGGATCCGATCATATTAATGCAGACGGAGGCTCCGTTCAGTACGGATCCGTCTGCATTAATAACTTAGAAAAATTTCTAAGTGCGAAAGTAGCCTGAGCAGATCCGTTCAGACTTTCAATGTAAAGTCAATGGGGGACGGATCCGCTTGAAGATTGAGCCATATGGTGTCATCTTCAAGCGGATCCGTTCCCATTGACTTACATTGTAAGTCTGGATGGATCCGCACGCCTCCGCACGGCCAGGCGGACAGCTGAACACTGCAAGCAGCGTTCAGGTGTCCGCCTGGCCGTGCGGAGGCGAGCGGAGCGGAGGCTGAACGCCGCCAGACTGATGCAGTCTGAGCGGATCCGCATCCATTCAGACTGCATCAGGGCTGGACGGAAGCGTTCTGCTCCGCTCGTGAGCTCCTTCAAACGGAGCTCACGAGCGGACAGCAGAACGCTCGTGTGAAAGTAGCCTTAAGTATGGCCGTGTGCTATCCTTTGACTTTAAGACAATATAAAAATTCCCTTGAATACTTGCTTTAGTAGCTGGACACTGGTCACCCCGGAAGAGTGAGCTGTAGAAGTGGACTTCTCTCACCTCTGGGTGGAATCTTGTAGCTTTAACCCTGGGCTGTGGAGCCAACAGGGAGAGAGCAGAGAGGCAGGAGGCCTCCCTCCAGCAAGCAGCTACTTCATGGCTGCTCTCTGACTAAACTTCAGGGAAAGACTGCCTAACTTGGGCCTGAGCTAAGCTATATATACACTGTAACACTGCCCTATCTTGTGGAGAAACTAGTGTAGTGCACCCTAACTAGGTCTGTGTAAAGGATCTTACACGTAGAATCACAATGTGACATGGGGGAATATGACATGAGATGAAGTACAGCATACAGGCAAAATACAAGCAATTAAAACACAATAAAACAAGTTTGCGGTGCCCACAATCACGTAGTGGGACACTGCACATGTATATTGGTTCCCCTTGAAAGTGAAAGCAAAAAGATACTGACAATCTGGATGCAGAGGTACACTGAAAAATGCATTTGCCATGTTAATCACAGTGAAACAGGTAGCTGTGGACGTAACTTGGGACAGCAGATTGGGCACTATTGGGGTTTGTAGGACTGTGACCTTGTTGACCTCTCAAAGATCATGGACCATTCGATATGTGATTGGCTGACCCTTAACAGCCTTCTTCTTCACTGGAACTAGGGGAGTGTTTGCCGGGGACACATGAGATGAGAACACCTGTTTGGAGAAAATCATCTATTTGGCTGGACACTGCTATTTCCTGAGAGTGACTCAATGGGTACTGTTTAACTTGCGGGGGCTGACACCCGGGCTTTAGAGACACAATCACAGGGGACACAGGTAATTTGCCAATGTCCGTCTTTGAGGTGGCCCAAAGGCTCTCGGGGACCTAGCTCAACATACTCTTTTTAATCAGGAAGGTTTAATTCAGCCACCGTTATAGAAGCCATCATTGGGCAAAGAACTTCTTCTGGGACTCCAAAGTCTACGTGACTAGTCCCATCTGGGTGTAGATGGATACTGGCCCCGAGCGCTTGGAGTACATCAGTTCCCAGAATAGGTTCAGGTAGATCATCCTTTACCAAAATTTGAGTGATAACAGTACTGTCTTTGATTTTTAGTTTGACTGGTTCAGACTCACGAGCAAACACGGTTTCCCCAGTGAAACCCATGGCTGGGACGTGGTATGGACTGAGTTGATAGGGTTTTAAAAAGTTCTGGTCAACAACTGTTTTGGCTGCCCCCAATGTCGACGAGGAATGGCATTGCCTTTTTATTTCCTAGGGATACCGGGATATGTATATTTGGGGGTCCAGGGACTCTACTTTTATAGGCAGAACTGTAACAGGGGTAACTGTATCCTAGTCTAAAGACGGTGGTGATTGTGGACTAAATTGGCCACCATTGTCTCTAGGTTTTCTGGGAGCCCTGCAATCTCTCTTCATGTGACCTGGTTTTTCGCAATTGTAACATTTAAAATCACGTTTGGGTTTGGGACCGATGCCCTGCCCCATGTATTTAACCGGGGTTCTTCTTCAAGTCTAGTTCTAACCCTTTGGCTGCAGAAATTAATTGGGTTAAAGGGGTCACAAACCATTCAGGTTTACAAGCTTTCAGCTTAGCCTGAAGGGTGGGTCGAAGCCCCTCCATGAATGCACATGTCAACAGTTTTTCTCCCATGTTTCCAGCTTGATCCCAACCCATGTCGGTCCAGATAGTCCTTAGTCCTGCAGCATAAGTCTCTACAGTCTCCTGAGGACCCTGTACTACGTCTTTAAGACTTCGGGAACTTTCTTCCTCCTTTGTACGTCCCCATTCTGTAAAAACCCTGACAAATTCAGTCCCAGACTGTAAAGTCTTGACCCAGTCTCTAGTCATAATATCCATGGGGACATTTCTGTGTTCATTCATATAGTTATTTACCATTCGATGTTGTGACTTGCCCACCTTCATCAACATCAGATCCTTCAAGTCAGTCCACGTAGCCCCATAAGTCACCTGTATCTGTTGAAGAGTCCTAGAAGTAGGCATAGGTCTCGTCAGAAGGTCGGGCAGTCGGGTCAAAAGTCTGAGTTGGTCTTTTGGACTCCAGGGGTGGTACTCAGTCACACTGGTGTGAAGAAATTCAGGTTTCTGATTCTGGCTGGTCGCACCAATGACCGGTCAAGGTGGTCCTGAGGCTGCATCAGGTCCTCCTTTCGTCACCCCCTGTTGTCCTGTTGTGGGTCTGGGTAGGAGTCTTGTTTTAGTCAGAACAGGGTAGAGTGCTACAGGTCTGTGGGGTCGGGGGGCACCACAGGCTCGGCACGCATTGGCCCAGTCTGGATTCTGATTGCCACAGACATTACAAGTCCATCCTTCCAGTCCATTCCCGCTTGGAGGTCTAGGGGCAGTTGTATATGGGGGAGGTCGTTCGTCAGCCTCATTGTCTTTTGATTTGTGAGTATACAACACTCTACCTCTGACTACTTCTCCTCGCCACCCCTCAGTTTAAACTTCCCCTGCCACTTTAACCCAGTGTGGGGATTCGCTCTGGTGTGGTGGTCTATTTGGATGACATCTTGGTATATTCTGAATCCATGGAGGCCCACATTCTGGATGTCAGACGAGTGTTGCAACGGTTACGAGAGAACAAGCTGTTCGGTAAGCTTGAGAAATGTGAATTTCACCGATCCCAGGTAACCTTCTTAGGTTACATCATTTCCGCTGAGGGGTTCTCCATGGATCCTGAGAAGGTTTCGGCTGTCTTACAGTGGCCCCAGCCCAGTGGTCTTCGTGCCCTGCAGCGCTTTTTGGGCTTCGCCAATTATTATCGGAAGTTCATCAGGGACTTTTCCATGCTAGCCAAGCCTCTCACGGATCTGACCAGGAAGGGCAGTAATCCCCAGGTCTGGCCGCTCGAGGCCATCCAAGCTTTTGAGGCTCTAAAGTCCGCCTTTGTGTCGGCTCCGATTCTGTCGCATCCCAACCCTGGGTTGCCTTTTGTCCTCGAGGTGGACGCGTCTGAGACGGGAGTAGGCGCCCTTCTGTCTCAGCGTAGAACACCAGAGGGTCCTCTGCTTCCTTGTGGGTTTTACTCCCGGAAACTGTCTTCCGCGGAGTGCAACTATCAGATTGGTGACAGGGAGTTATTGGCTATCGTGCAGGCCCTTAAAGAATGGAGGCACTTGCTCGAGGGCTCGGTGGTTCCGGTTCTCATCCTGACGGACCACAAGAATCTGACCTACCTCTCTGAGGCCAAGAGATTGACACCACGTCAGGCCAGATGGGCTCTGTTCTTGTCACGTTTTAATTACGTGGTCTCCTACCTACCCGGTTCAAAGAACATCAGAGCGGATGCCTTATCACGGCAGTACTCAGAGCTGTCCAGGGAGGAGTCGATTCCGACTTCGGTCATACCTCCGAATCAGATCCTGGCCGCCATTCGCACCAGCCTGACCTCTCCCCTGGGTGAGCAGATTTTGGCGGCTCAATCTGGTGCTCCCTCTGGGAGACCCAACGGCAGATGTTTTGTGCCTGAGGAGTTGCGCACTCGGTTGTTGCGAACCTACCATAACTCCAAGGCCGCAGGGCATCCTGGAAAGAATCAGCTGTCCTGGGCTGTTTCACGTCTGTTCTGGTGGCCTTCTCTACGTTCCGACATCGCCGCATATGTAGCGGCATGCTCCGTTTGTGCCCAGAGTAAGTCCCCTCGGCACCGTCCGTTGGGCCTTTTGCAACCCATAGCCACCGGGGAGCGTCCATGGTCACACCTGGGGATGGATTTCATTGTGGACCTCCCTGCATCCCGAGGCCATACGGTCATTCTCATGATTGTGGGTTGGCTTTTCCAAAATGTGCCACTGTGTTCCTCTCAAGAAGTTACCCTCTGCACAAGAGTTGGCCACGATTTTTGCCAGGGAGGTCTTCCGGTTGCACGGTTTGCCCAAGGAGATTGTGTCGGATCGGGGGAGTCAGTTTGTGTCCAGGTTCTGGCGCTCCTTTTGCTCCCAGTTGGGGATTCATCTCTCTTTCTCCTCGGCCTACCACCCTCAGTCCAATGGGGCCGCAGAACGATCCAATCAGGCCTTGGAGCAATTCCTTCGTTGCTATGTCTCCGATCACCAAGACAATTGGGTTGACCTCCTGCCTTGGGCTGAGTTTGCCAGGAACACGGCGGTGAACTCTTCCTCTGGGCCGTCTCCCTTCATGGCCAATTATGGGTTCCAACCTGCCGTGTTACCGGAGGTATTCTCTCCCCAGGATATTCCGGCTGTGGAGGATCACCTTTCCGTCCTACGTGCTTCTTGGGTACAGATCCAGAGGTCCCTTGAGGTCTCTGCGCAGCGCCAGAGACTCCAGGCTGATCGCAGACGAGCGCCCGCTCCTTCCTACCAGGTCGGAGACCGCGTATGGTTGTCCACCCGCAACCTCAACCTTCGAGTGCCCACTCCCAAGCTGGCGCCTCGCTTTGTTGGTCCCTTCCGAGTGCTTCGCAGGGTAAACCCGGTAGCCTATGCCCTTGCGCTTCCTCCTGGCATGCGGATCTCCAACGTGTTTCATGTCTCCCTGTTGAAGCCACTGGTGTGTAATCGTTTCACTTCCTCGGTTCCTCGGCCTCGTCCGGTCCAAGTGGGCAATCGTGAGGAGTATGAGGTGAGCAATATCCTGGACTCACTCCTGGTCCGCGGTCGGGTGCAGTTTTTGGTCCATTGGCGTGGTTATGGTCCAGAGGAGCGTTCCTGGGTTCCCTCCGCAGATGTCCATGCTCCTGCCTTGCTCCGAGCCTTCCACGCACGCTTCCCTCAGAAACCGTTCTTTACTCCGCGGAGGAGGGGCCCTTGAGGGGGAGGTACTGTCATGGTCTTACCTTCTTGCTGTTCTCCTTCGTTTGACATGTGCTGGCGGCCATCTTGGTTTCTGGGTTTCTTGTAGCCTCCCACCCTGCGGCTTCTCCTTCCCACTGGGAGGAGCTGGATGCCTAGCTCATATATATAGGAGGTCTGTGGCTTCAGTTCCTTGCTTGGTCCTCCTGTGTTCACATGCTTCTAAGACTGCTGCTGCTTCTGGTTCCTGATCCTGGCTTCGTCTGACTACCCTGCTGGTTCCTGATCCAGGCTTCGTCTGACTACCCTGCTGGTTCCTGATCCAGGCTTCGTCTGACTACCCTTCTGGTTCCTGACCTCTGGCTTCGCAAGACCCTGCTTCGGTTTAGCCATCCGTTTGGACTTTTGCCTTACAGCTTGATCTTCAATAAAGCCTTCTTATTTCCACTTATCTCTTGTTGTACGTCTGGTTCATGGTTCCATGACACTTGTATAGTGCAGTAACAGGCAATATTGGCATTTACATAGTGTGTTTTGATTAATATTAGCATGAATGTACTATTTTTTTAAAATATGGTGGCATTGTTTGATCCTGGTATAGTTATATTATTGGTAATATTGGTCTTTCTATACTGATTTGTATTTAGTAATAGAACAGTGGTATTATTCAGTCTCTATGTAAAGGTCATAGTGTGGTGGTAGTATTCAGGCCTTACATAGTAGCCTTTGGTAATATTGGTCTTTGTATAGATAGCGTTGTTTAGAAACATTATAGAAATAAGATTTAATCACCATATGGTAATATTTTCTCAGTATGTAATTAGATAATTATATACAGTATGCATATACATTGTGTGGGTGGAGGAAATATATGTGTACCTTGAGGCTTGTGCCCCTGATCTTTTGAGTCCATAGTGTAACATCCCAGAGTTATGTTACTAAACTCTTTTTCCCCGCTACTATTTGTTGGTAACATGTGCCTTGTCATCTAATATGATTTTATTTAATATTCCTAACAAATGTGCATTAAAAACCTTGTTCAAATGTACTTTGCTGTAATTTCCATGTACACCAGCAGTGTGTCACCGGAGCTTTAGTAACAGTTTAGCATATCTAAACTGGAATAGTACATTCCAGTTTAGCTCCCCCTTCTTTGAGGAGGTGTGGAATGTTCCCACATCCTGCCTCATGGGGAGGGAAGGAAGTTCAGTTAGTGTACCAGCCACCCCGGCTAGGGGAAGGCTGTGCTGGTAGGAGCTCCCAGTTCTAGGGATCCCAACCCAGGATCGTGTCTCGGCTGAGACCAAAGATCACCATTCCCAGTCTGAGCCCTTCAGCCTCAACTGGTGACAAGCAAGCAGCCACCTCCAGAACTCCAGGAAAAACCATCCCCTGTGAGCATAACTGTGAGTAACATCCAGAGACCAGGAGAAGCCAAATTCCTCCTGAGCTAGTCAGTCCCATACACAACAGAAGATAGACAGAGCAGAAGATAGAGATTCCTGCCATATTCTCCAGGCATATGATAGAAGCAGAAGAGATAGTAATCCCTGCCACATATTGCCAATACCTGCTGGGACCCAAGACTATTGCTGTACCTCATATGGATTAATGCTGCCTCCAGTAAAGACAAGTTGAATTATATTTCAAGTCTGGATCTCGTTTATTACTACCAAGTTCCTCAATTACTCCTACTAGCAACACACTCATTTATTGCAAGTGAGCCAGGATCCAGGAGTCCAGCCGTACCAAGGTAGGAGACACCATTGACACTATACCTACTACTACTCAGAGACATAACACCACTCTGGCATTCCTAACCTGGTACGTCAGTTACAACACCTTAAAGGGCCCTGAGACTGTACCCTGCGCATGCTGCAATTGGCGTCACGAACAAAAACTCTTAACTATCATTTACACTTGACCCAGTCATTGCATATTATAGCGTCAGTGTGCATAACCCCAATCTGGCTTGCTGCACTAGCAATGTCCCTGAAAGCACTAAGGGCCTGCTCTGACTGAATGTACAGTATTATGGCATCTTTTATACAATTTGTCTACAACTGTCAAGACATAGGCAGCAAGATGGTAAATTCATTAGGGGTTGTTAGTCATGTTGCCCTGGATGGATAGCTACCCATGGGCCAGTGCTATGTGCTTGACTTCTAGGCTAGTTTACTAGCAAGCCCTTAGTACGCATGTAGTATTTTGGCAATATACACAGTTATTAAATAGACAGTATGTGTGACGAACTGCGACCGCCGCGGCCACAATACGTCACAAAACTGTCACAGCGCCCCTAGTGGTCAATCCACAAACAGGCCTCCCAGCCACTTTCAGCACACCGACAGTCTAACTTGAGTCCGTACAGTCGATAGGCTGAAAGCGCAGGGAGTGGACCGCCGATTGACCGCAAGTAAGCGTGTGACGAACTGCGACCGGAACTACACACAGGGTAGTTTAACTGCCACCACCTTGCAATTTATGGGAGCAAGGAACCCACTATCTAGATAACACAACCGAGTAGCTTTCTCTTCGGAGAGGCTAGGGTAAGTTTTTGCAGTGTTTGAAAACAGGCATATGGCTAGAGAAATGACTTGGAGGTCATTTATTATATATCTATATACAATACAAATTATCACGATGCACAGTAATTATTAACACAATAATCAAGGAAAGTATAGTCCAATAAACAAAAGGGAGAAAAGAAAGAAAATACTTAGTTTCCGCAGAAAAGATGTCTGTTGGTGAAATAGTCCGTTGCAGGGATAAAGTCCAAGAAGCCTTTGTCCAGTGTAATATGCCTACAGCCCACGGGTTCTCTGGCTGAGGCCCTCTTTAGGTGTTGTTAAAAGTGGAGAACTCCTTTAGCAGATTCTAGGTCTTTGTTATAAAGGGTCCCAGAATCAAGGCGGGGAATTGAGAGTCCGCCTGCTGGGCAGGCTGTATTCCTGAGGTGAATGTCAGTTCTGAAATATGGCATGTGCCATATCGTGGGATGTCTCCGCTGTACACAAGTAACAAGCACATATTCACATTCCCCACAAAATATGGAGTTCAGGGATACCAAATATTACTATTATAACTGGTTCTATGATGGGGTAACACCATAACTTTACCTGGGTACATCTTAGAGTTATGTTTGTCCTATGTAAACGTCCAGTGAATTCTGAGTGACACGATGATGTAATTTTTACGTCCGTAAGATGCATGGGCTCTCTTAAAAAGGTAAAAATCATATCTCAGATTCATGTTGCAGTCTGGGAAACCTTGGTGCCGGCCTGTCTGCAGCAAGCTAGCTTACAGACCCTTATGGCAGCGACACCAAATGGCTCCCCCCAGGTGCAGTCTTCACACCTAGCTGTGATATCTCTGCAGAAAGGGAAGTTCTTTTGTCAACCTAAGGAAGCCAGCTGTAATTGCGTTATCTGCTGGGCATCTATTGACTGACTTGAACAAAAGGACTATGTTGTTCTCTGGGTACAACAGAAGGACAGAAGGAGACGCTCTGAATAATCAAATTGTAGGTTCTGGGGCCTAGGGAAATAATTACTGTTTAATAGACCTACTGATCAATAAGGCAGAGTAATATTGATAATATTGGGAGGACAGTTCAATATTCTCGCGGATCATCCGTGACACCTCCCCCCGCGTCTGTGGCTAGACATCCGTCCGCAAGACGGGTGGCGTCGCCGCTAACCTGCGCTGATCGGTCTGGATCGCCGTTGCACCGGGATAAGCCATCCGCATTTTGATGTCTGCTGCCTGCCCTGTGCTGGATGGTAAAATCGTACTGCTGCAGCGACAAGCTCCAACGTAGGAGCTTCCCGTTGGACCCCGCAGTACGGTTCAGCCAACTGAGAGGATTATGGTCCGTAATGATTGTGAAGGAGCGGCCGTACAGATAGGATTGAAGCTTCTGCAGGGCCCACACAATCGCCAGACACTCCTTTTCTGTAGTTGAGTAGGAGACTTCTCGGGGAAGAAGTTTCCGGCTCAGGTACAGAAGAGGATGCTCGTCCCCTTTTCCATCCACCTGGCTTAAGACAGCGCCGAGACCGTAATCTGATGCGTCGGTTTGCACTATGAACCGACGGCTGAAATCTGGGGCTTGAAGCACAGGGGCGCTAGCTAACGCCTGCTTCAAGGCCCGGAAGGCGTTCTCACACTCAGGGGTCCACGTAACCACTTTCGGGTGCTTCTTACCAGTGGCATCCGTCAGGGGCTTCGCGATGGCACTATAGGCCGGTACAAACTTCCTATAGTAGCCCGCGGTCCCCAGGAATGCCTGAACCTGTCGCTTGGTGATAGGCCGAGGCCACGCTAAGATGGCGTCAACCTTTCCCGTGTCCGGTTTCAGGGTGTTCCCTCCCACTCGGTGCCCTAAATACTGGACTTCCGTCATGCCGATCTGACACTTACTTGGCTTAACTGTCAAATTGGCTGCAGCCAGCCGTTGCAGTACCTGGGACAGATGTTTGAGGTGTTCTTCCCAGGTGGGGCTAAACACCGCAATATCGTCCAAATATGCTGCAGCGAACGGTTGCATTTCCTCCAGCAGGTCGTTCATAGCCCGCTGGAACGTGGCAGGCGCATTTTTCATTCCAAAGGGCATCGTCGTAAATTCGAAGAGCCCGAAGGGAGTGATAAAGGCCGACTTCTGCCGCGCGTCCGGGGCAAGAGGGATCTGCCAGTACCCCCGGCTCAGATCCATGATTGATAGATAGCTGGCAGCCGCCAGCTTATCTAGCATCTCATCGATGCGAGGCATGGGGTAGGCGTCCGTAGTGGTTACAGCGTTCAACTTCCGGTAGTCCACGCAGAACCGCGTTGTCTTGTCTTTCTTGGGTACCAAGACGACGGGTGCCGCCCATGGACTACAGGACCGCTGAACGACCCCCAGTTCTAGCATTTCCCCCACCTCACGCTGCATGTCCGCCTGCACCTCCGGAGAGACGCGATAGGCGGATTGCTTGATGGGGGGATGTGCTCCGGTATCTAACCGGTGAGCGACCAGATTGGTCCGTCCCGGGATACCTGAGAAGGTCCGGTGGTACCGACCTAACACCTCCTGTAACTGCTCTCTCTGGGACGGGGAGAGCTGCGGGTTGACATTTATGTCCCCGTCCGTCTCCCGGGTGTCAGCCAGCAGATCTACCAGAGGGTCTGTCTCGCCCTGTTCTAACCGGCTGCACACTGGGAGTACATACTGGGTTCTATCGTGGTGAGCCTTCAGCATGTTAATGTGAAAGGCCTTCTGTTTTCTACCCCCCATGTTCACCAAGTATGTCAGGGGGTTTAAACGCTTCTCTATGGTGTATGGCCCCTCCCATGCCGCCTGTAACTTATTGTGCCGTATGGGAAGAAGGGCATAGACCTTGTCTCCAGTTTCAAATGCCCGGTCTCCCTGCGGTGCGGTCGTACCATAGTTTCTGTTTGGCCTGGGCCTGGGCCAGATTCTCCGTTACCATGGCAGAGAGTGACTCCATTTTGTCTCTGAACTTCAGGACGTAATCCACTACAGAGACATCCGTGGGATCACCTTTGCCTTCCCACGTCTCTCGCATCAGCTGTAGTGGCCCTCGGACGTTCCTGCCATACAGGAGTTCAAACGGGGAGAACCCGGTGGACTCTTGCGGTACTTCCCTGTAGGCAAACAGCAGATGAGGCAGGTACCGTTCCCAGTCCCCACCCTGCGACTCAACGAATGTGGCCAGCATCTGCTTTAATGACGCGTTAAAGCGCTCGCAGAGGCCGTTGGTTTGCGGGTGGTATGGACTGGAGACGAGGTGCGTCATCTGGATCTTTGCCGCCAGGGCGTCCATCAGTTCAGACATAAACTGGGGTCCCTGATCTGTGAGCATCTCCGCAGGGAACCCTACACGGGAAAATATGGAAATTAGCGCGTCTGCTACCTTGTCTGCCCTCAGGGAGGAGAGGGCGACCGCATCTGGGTAGCGAGTCGCGTAATCCACCAGCGTCAAGATGTACCTCTTGCCGCTGTGGCTGGGAATGGGCAGAGGTCCAATTATGTCGACTGCCACTCGGTGAAATGGCTCACTTATGATTGGCAGTGGACACAGGGGAGCCTTGCGCGGATTCCCAGCTCGTTTAACCTTCTGACAAACCGTACAGGAGCGACAATAATTGATGACATCTATCCTCATTCTAGGCCAGTAGAAATGCCCCTGAATACGGTCAAGTGTCCTGCGAATTCCTAGGTGCCCTGCCAAGGGGATGTCATGTGCGGATTTCAGCACATGCCCCCGGAAGGCACTAGGTACCACAAGCGACTTGGTACTCACGGTCATTTCGCCTTCCGGTGGGTTGTATCGCCTCACTATACAACTTCCCACCTTCCCAGTACACTTTGAACCCGGCCCCATCCGCGAGGGGCTCAGCAGCCTGTCTTCTGAGACCCTCGAGGCTAGGATCGGTTTGAAGTGCGTGCTCGAAGGCCGCCTGATCCGTTTCAGCCAGCTGGCCCGTGGCGTACGAGGCCTGCGGCTGACAGTCACCCTCCCTGGGGTCAGAGGAGTGGGAGGAGGCCGGAGCCTCTTCCCCCTGTTCTGAGTTCAAGTTTTGGGTTGCCCGACTCCGAGTCACAGCCAGGACAGGTATGACTTCGGAGCAAGGCAGATTAGCATTTTCAATATCACATGTAGAAATCACATTAGAAGGTACATCATGCATATCATTAACATTAATATTGGATACATTCAACCCCCCTCCCCCAGACTTTTGCCCCCGGGTGCCAAGCACCTGGGTGGGGCAGAGGGCGGACCCCCTTCCTGGGATCGCGAGGGGTTCGTGGCGGGTTCATAATAGGATACCAGCTTGCCTAGATCGGACCCCAACAAAACAGGAACTGGTAGCTGGTCTAGGATACCAACTACCTTTTCTTGAACACCCACCCCCCAGTCGATGGAAACCCGGGCTTGGGGAATGTGAGAAAGAGTGCCCCCCACCCCAGTGAGGGTGAGATACTTGTCTGGGATGATGTCCTTTGTGGGCACAAGGTGCGGACGCACCAGGGTGACATCGGCTCCCGTGTCCCGGAAACCGGTGACTAGCTGGTCATTCACTGTAACAAGCTGGTGATTGCTGGTGATGGGGTGAATCTCCTCCCCACCGGCGAACAAAACAGTTGAAGATGATGGTTCACGCTGGGATGCGCTGGCTGGCTGTGTCTGTCGTGGGCGAGGTACAGGTGGTTCAGATGCTGGCTGTGGCTGTCTCCGCTCAGGACAGTTGAATTTCATATGTCCAGGCTTGCGGCAGTAGTGACAGGTGATTCCATTAGGTGCCCCAGGTCTGGAAGCAGTAGCTGCACTTGGTGGTCTCTGTGGTGGACGGCCCACAGAGGCAGGGGGGTCTGCCCTGACATTGGGCAGACCTCCTCTCCAGTGAGATGGTGCAGATTTACGCAGATCGGGCACTCGGGTTGTGACAAAAGTCTCAGCTAAGTCTGCAGCAGCGGTTGCTGACGCAGGCTTCCGTTCTAGCACGAATTGTCTCACATCCGCAGGGCAAATACAAAGAAGCTGGTCTAGCACCATCAAGTCCTCTAGGATGTCATAAGACCCTTTTGTTAGGCCTAAAGTCCACTGGCGGAATGTAGTGCGTAAGCTGCTGACCACATCCGGATAAGAGTCCGTACGATCCTTTTGTAAGGACCTAAACCTTTTCCGATAGACTTCAGGGGTCAGCTGGTATTTAGCAATGATAGCGTCTTTTATGGCGGAATAATCTTCATCCTGCTCCATGGATAACTCCGCAAACGCGTCCAGCGCTTTGTAGCGCAACAGGGGGGTCAGGTGTCTGGCCCACTGCTCTTGGGGCAGACGATACTGACGGCAGGCTTTCTCAAAGGATCGCAAAAACAAGTCTATGTCAGTGTCCTTTTCAATGGGAGCAAATTTAAATTTTGCACTCACGTGTGATGCTGCTCCTTCTGCAGGAAAGTTGGGTGATGAGCTTCGGCTGGGTTGGTGTATTCTGGCCATGCTCAGTTCATGCCGACGTTGGCTTTCTGCAGCAGCGGCCTCCCTCTTAGCTCAGCGTTCTGTGGCCTCCCTCTCAGCTCGGCTTTCTTCGCGCTCCGCCATGTACTGCAGGTACTTTACCGGGTCAGTGTCCATTAGTTTTTGGAAGGCCTGCTGCATCATAGGGTCCGTACAAATAGATAGTCCGGTACTGGCCGCTTCCGGGCGAGTACTTAAAGAAAAACTAGGATTCGTACTGAAATACTGCGCTGGGGGGCCAACAGGGCCCGCAGGATGTTCCCCCTCCGAGTAGTCAGGATTCTCAGTCTCCGGTTCCTCAGGACTTGAGTCAGATGGGCCGGTGTCTCCCGCAGTAGACACATCCAACAGCCGCAGTTGTTGGTTATCCCATCGGAACAAGTCTTTTATCAGGTCGGTCTTCGTCTTGCGACCGACTTCAATGCCCCGTTCTTGGCACAGATTTTCCAGATCTGCCAAAGCCATTTTCTTGTATTCCCCGGACATTTTCACGCCAAATAAAAGATAGATAAAGAAAACAAGATTTCGGGGAGGGTACTGGACTACACAGTCTCTCTGTACACACAGATAAATGTATTGCACTCAGCCACACCACCACCAAATTGGTTTGGTTCTGACAGAGGTAAATTAGTTAATCTCTGTTCAGATGTTCTAAACACATGCAAAAAGGAATCCCAGTAGCTGCTTACCAATATGTGACGAACTGCGACTGCCGCGGCCACAATACGTCACGAAACCGTCACAGCGCCCCTAGTGGTCAATCCGCAAACAGGCCTCCCAGCCACTTTCAGCACACCGACAGTCTAACTTGAGTCCATACAGTCGATAGGCTGAAAGCGTAGGGAGTGGACCGCCGACCGACCGCAAGTAAGCGTGTGACGAACTGGACCGGAACTACACACAGGGTCTGGAACTACACACCTTTGTCCAGTGTAATATGCCTACAGCCCATGGGTTCTCTGGCTGAGTCCCTCTTTAGGTGTTGTTAAAAGTGGAGAACTCCTTTAGCAGATTCTAGGTCTTTGTTATAAAGGGTCCCAGAATCAAGGCGGGGAATTGAGAGTCCGCCTGCTGGGCAGGCTGTATTCCTGAGGTGAATGTCAGTTCTGAAATATGGCATGTGCCATATCGTGGGATGTCTCCGCTGTACACAAGTAACAAGCACATATTCACATTCCCCACAAAATATGGAGTTCAGGGATACCAAATTTTACTATTATAACTGGTTCTGTGATGGGGTAACACCATAACTTTACCTGGGTACATCTTAGAGTTATGTTTGTCCTATGTAAACGTCCAGTGAATTCTGAGTGACACGATGATGTAATTTTTACATCCGTAAGATGCATGGGCTCTCTTAAAAAGGTAAAAATCATATCTCAGATTCATGTTGCAGTCTGGGAAACCTTGGTGCCGGCCTGTCTGCAGCAAGCTAGCTTACAGACCCCTTATGGCAGCGACACCAAATGTCTCCCCCCCAGGTGCAGTCTTCACACCTAGCTGTGATATCTCTGCAGACAGGGAAGTTCTTTTGTCAACCTAAGGAAGCCAGCTGTAATTGCGTTATCTGCTGGGCATCTATTGACTGACTTGAACAAAAGGACTATGTTGTTCTCTGGGTACAACAGAAGGACAGAAGGAGACGCTCTGAATAATCAAATTGTAGGTTCTGTCGCGGATCATCCGTGACAGTATGCTTTATCATAAAAATGTTATCCCTTTAATCCTGCTCTGGTTTCATATATATTACGTTATCTGAAAACAAATCAGTAGAACAATATAGCAGATCTCTTCCCTTACACTTGAATTCTTAGAAAAATATCACCCGCAGTTAAAAATAAATATGATCTTTCTCAAACTTGGACCCAAAACATCATTTTTTTTTTTTTTTTGTAAATGCTGATATTCCCTGGCATCAACCCAGCCTACATTATACAGGAATACAGTTTTTAGAACAGCTCAGTCTCTGAAGCGTGGACAAGGCTTGATGTCAAGGGCTGGCTGCTGCAATACAAGTGACATCTACTAAAATGGGACTTGGGTAACAAATTACTAATGTGCTGAGCAGCAAGAAATATAACACAGCAAAATAACCCATGCAGAAAAGTACAGCACACATGAAAAATGGGGTATTATAGTATATCCCAAAATAAATGATAAGGCAGCAGTCCAGATCTATTGAAAGGGTGTTTGACCCGTTTATTTCCCCAGTAGCAACATTTCAGCCCAGCACAATGAGGCCTTTGTCAAGAAATGTTGTATATTTGGGTATTATAGTATGCTATGTTAAAGGAAAACTGTGCACCTCTAGTAAAATAAAGTACATATCCATTAAATATACCTTCTTGTTGTGTAGATCTTCCTTGCTGTGTAGATCTTGCTGTTAAAACAACTTTGAGCATAGACTCCAAAAGTAATTGAAGATGTCCTGCGGTATCTGCCACAAAGATGTTCTCTGCAGGTCCTTTAATTCCTGTAGGTTCTAAGGTGGGATCTCTACAGGTTAAAATTATTTTGCTAGCACATCACTCACATGCTCAATTGGAATGAGATCTTTGGAATTTGGAGGACGAGTCAATATCTCAGGTCATTACTGAGTAATTATTGCAGTGTGACAGGGTACTGTCACGAGGGTGTCACAAACTATCGCTGACCCTCTTGTGCCTGGGGTCAGAAGGTTGCAGCAGGTGGCTACGCGCTCAGTTTCTCAAGGGATCACTCCTGACCTAATGGTGAGAATAGATTCCGGTTGAGGTTTTCCTTCTTAGGTTTGTGATCCTTTTTGTCCCATTTTGCAATCTGTAGCTTTTTCTTTCAGCTGTTCTCTGTCAGACACTCCTGGCCACTATATATTCTCCCTTTCTGCTTCCCTTGTTGCCAGAATTAGACCTTCCTTCCAGATCTTCTATTCTGACCTCAGGTGGACAACTGTTGCTATGGAGCCATTGGAACTGGAGCTGTTGGATCTCCGGTTCACTCCTTTTGTTGTTGTCTCCCTTTGGGGACTGTTTATTGTGTTTGTGTTGTTTGTCCTTTCCCTGTTGTTACCCAAGGTCAGTGGTGAGGACTAGTGCTCCCACCACCCTACTCACTACCTAGGACTTATTTCAGGGTAAGCCAGGCGCAAGGCATGTGATCGAAGTACAGGTTAGCTGTCTGTCTAGGGACATCAGAGCATCCAGGTGTTAGGGTGAGTTAGGGCTCACCACTCCTCCTTCTCCCTAGTGGAAGAGTACTCTCCTTCCCTCCCCTCTGCGCCACACGTCTGTTACCTGCCATCTCAGACGTGATAGGTACGTTATACTGTTGAAAAAGGCTACTGCGATTAGAGAATATTATTGCCATGATGAGGTATACTTTGATGGTTTACATAGATGGTTTGTGTCAAATTAAACAACCACTTGAATGCCAGGGCCCAAGGTTCCCCAGTAGAACATTCCCCAGAGCATCACACTGTATCCACCGGCTTGCCTTCTTCCCATACAGCATCCTGATGCCAGCTCTTTCTCAGGAAAATGACGCACTAGCGTTCACATGGTGTAAAAAAATTATCTTGTTTTATAATTTCCAGTGCCTAATTTGAGTTGCATGCTGTGTACTTATATCTCTCAACACATGCATTACATGACCTTGTGCTATGGATGGTATCATCATGAAATCAATCAAGGGAATATTTTAGTTGTCATGTTCCCTATCTGTGTGGAAGTCATTAAGGAGTGTTCTAAGGAAAACTCCCTTCCTGAGGACAAAGTGAAGGGTTCAGAAGACATCAGGAAACGAAGAACGACAACAGAGCAGATTCAGTCTTCTCCGAACTGGAATAAACTGGACCATATTAAACTTAGACTGACCTACTGTAGCTGCACTGAAAACATGGCTGTGTAACGAATCTATCTACTAATTGAAAAATGAAGATCGTAATGACTTTAGTTTTTTTAAGGATTGTAAACCTAATATAATATTTTATAAAACAATGATCTTATGGTGTCTCACATGTCACCAACTGAAAATATAGATATGAAATGTATTTAATTTATTTATTTCTACACCAAAACCTCCCTCCAAAAACAAAACAAAACTGCCACACAGTTTTTTAAAGTGATTTTTGGGTTGTAAAAAATTTCAGATAAGCCCCTGAATGCTTTAAAATTAAAAGTGACAGTGTACTTATCTCTTTCTCAATCGCAATTCTCAATACCACTAGTCTGGTCCTCCTGCTGCCTCTTGTTTACAAACTGCAGCCGTGAAAGTGCCAATATACGTCTAGTGACCACTGTGGCCAATCACTGTCCTCAGTGGTAGACTGCAGAGGGCAGTAATTGGCTGTAGTGGTCACATGCTGTACACATGCATATAACCACTGTGGCCTATGGCACTGGAGAAAGAGGTAAATATACCTTCATTTTTTAATTGTAAAGCATTCGAGGGCTTGTCCAAGCTTTTTATCTTGGACAGCCCATTTAAGGTGACAGAGACACACACCTCAAACTCTCTATCTGCAGCGATGCTCCAGGAGAATAAAATCACACACCAGAAAATTAACTCTATTACAAATTTATGCTAACAACTTACAACTCTGCCCTCCACATCGCCAAACAGACCTACCTCACTATCCAATAATACAAAAACTCTGACACTTTTCAATCCCTCCTCTGTGCTAAAGTGCAGGTGCTTATTACTGACCTCTGTGTTGGAGATCTGTCCACCTACTTACATATTAACATGGTTTGTAAGACAGAAAATAGACATCTGTCCATCCAGTTCCGCCTGTTATCCGGCAAGTTGATCCAGATAAAAAAATGAAAATATTCTGTATGAAATTATGTCCCAGTTCACTGGCCCTACTACCCTTTTCCCTCACACTTCGTCCAGCCACTCTCCCCAGTTATCACTACCCACCAAACTAACATTTTTAACCTCTCTCTCTTCTGATATCTTTCCCTTCTCTTTCAAACATTCAGTCATAACCTCATTATTATAAATAAATAAAAAAAATAAAAAAATGCTGCGCAACCAACTATAGGTCTGTCTTCAATCTACCCATTATCGCTAAACTTCTGTAACGGCTGGTCTCCTATCACCTCATCAGCTTTCTCTCTGTTAACTCTCCCTTTGACCCCTTAAAATCTGGTTTCTGCTCTCTACATTCTACATAAACTGCCCTCGCCAAAGTGACAAGTGACCTCCTGTCAGCTAAATGCAACAGTGACTACTTTGTACTAATTCTTCTGGATCTCTCTGCAGCATTTGACACTGTAGACCACCATCTCCTACTCAGCATGCTCCAATCTATTGGCCTTAAGGACACTGCTCTCTTTTGGTTTTCTTCCTATCGCTCTGCCTGCTCTTTCAGTATGTCATTCGCTGGCTTTACAGTATTTTCCCTCCTCCTTTTTGCTGTTGGGGTTCCTCAGGGTTCAGTCCTAGGTCCTCTCCTCTATTCTCTCTACACAGCCCCTCTCAGATAGAATATCAGCAGATTTGGTTTGATACTGGCATTTTCTTCTTTTACTAACCTACCTTAACCTGATATCTCCCTCTCACTTATTACTAATCGGTCTCCCCCTCACTAAACTCTCCTCCCTCCCAGTCAAACTCATTTTCTGTCTAACCGCTACTCCAATGCCTCCACCCTGAGCCAGCCATTGAACTGGTTGCCCATACAGTACAGGATTCAATTTAAACAGTTTATTCTAACTCACAAAACTCTCCACAGTGCTGTCCTCCCATTGTACTTTATGCTCTGCAAATGATTTATTACTAACATCCACCATAATGTAAAACCTTTTACTCCCATCTCTAAGACTTCTTCCAAGCTGCACCAATTCTCTATAATGCCCTACCCCAAACAATTAGGTTAATTCACAACATCCACAGTTTTAGGCACTCTCTAAAATACATATTTTTAGGGTGGCCTACCACATGCCCTAATCTAACTCTCCTCCATTCACAACCTCCTTCATCATCATTCTTCGGAACCTAATCCATCGTCAGAGATCTACACCCCATGCACTCAAATGTGCTACAAATATTGACTGGTGACTGGATTCATGCAACTTTCTAGATACTTCCTCATTTTAATTTGGCTGGATCATTGTAAAAGCAAGCACTATTTACCCTTTGTGTCACCTCTATCACCTCACAGATTGTAAAGCTCTTGCGAGCAGGCTCAAACTTGTCTTAATTGTTGACTTGTTTGTTGCTATGTAATTTTGGACTGTTTGTACATGAATTCTCTAATTGTAAAGCATTGTGGAATATGTAATAAATAAAGATTATTAGTAGTGTTGAGCGAATCGAAGCATCCAAAGTGGAATTCGATCCGAAGTTTAGGAAAAATGTTATTTGCAACGAATCTGAATTTCCTCACGCTTTGTGGTAACAAATATTATTTTTTCCTAAAATGGCAGCTACACATGTTACAAAATGAAAGTAAAGCCTCATTCACACGTCAGTGTTTCGTGAACGTGTGCTGTACGTGTTCTCCACGGACAGCACACGTCCCCATTCATTTTAACGTGTGTATTCAGACATCAGTGTTTTAGCACGGTCCGTGGGTCCGTGTTTTTAGCACGGATGTTTACTCTATTTTGTCTGTGTTCACGGATCCATCACGTACATTATAGTCTATGGGACTGTGAAAACCACGGATGCAACACGGATGTTATACGTGTTGCATCCTTGTTTCACGGATCATTAAGAAGAGATACTTTAAAAATTATTTTTCAGCTGTTCAGTGTCAGTAAAACACAGATGCAACATAGATAGCAAAAAACTGACACACGGATCCAACACGGATCCTTCACGGACAGTTTAACAGATGCATTACTAACCACCTTCCCATTGATGTGAGCACAGACACGGATGTGTGAATGAGGCTTTAGAAGCCTGGGGATGTGAGATCACCCATAATGCCGTGCAGACAGCTAATCAGCCAGACCCTGTCATATCACAACCCTTTCGAAGCCTCACCCCGTGGGGTCTATGCCATTTCACTGTGAGCTGAGCATAGGGAGATATATGAGAATTGCTAGGGACAGTGTTGCTAAAAGCTTTTAATTGTGGAATATTGGATAGAGAGAGTGCAGGGTCCGTGTAGGGAGATCATAGGGAGAGTTTTTACACACTCTAGGCAGAGCATAGGGAGACTGCAGGGACTGTAATCTGAAGCATAGGAGACAGAGTAGTTTGCATCAATCCCTGTGTAGAGCACAGAACTATCTAATTGAACAGTGTCCTCCTTGTTTAATAAATAAGCAATTCTATTAGGCCTTGATTCTCAAACTGGGGTGAATAAGCTGTCTAAGTTTACTATTATTGGGGTGGCCCACCATGTTTAACCTGTTCGCTACCAGCGCCGTACATGTACGGCGCTGGAGCGATGTGTAAACATGGCGCCCTGCTCGCATGTGCTGCGGGCGCCATGGCCGGCAGATCTCTGCTGTTTCATACAGAAGTAGCTTGCGGCTAATTAGCATGACTGGCAATAATGCCGATCATGGTAATTAAAGGCTTTAGTTGTAGTGATCAAGTGAGATCACGACATCTAAATGCGCAAAAACCTGGAAGCTCGCGTCCGGGCTTCCTACCGACGCTCCGTGCGGCCAATGTGGCCACGGTAGTTGTGCTGAACACTGTAAGCCTTGCTGGCGAGGCTTTAAGTGTTCATGCTGCAATTCTTATTTTGGCCACCAGATGACAGGACAGAGTAAGAAATAAGCAACTTCTAGTTAAAATGTCATTTTAAAAATCCCTGATACAACAAAATAAAAAATAAAAAAAAACATTCTATATAGGCTCATATGAGATTCAAAATCATCACAAAAAATAAATAAAAAAATGTAAAAACAATATTAATATATAAGTTTAAATCTCCCCACTTTCCATATAATAAAAAATAAATAAATAAATAACAGTAAATATATACATCGTGGGTATCATCGCGACTGAAAATGCCCATACTATTAAAATATTTTAAAAAATTCCAATACTGCAAATGGCGTAACGGAAAAAAGAGTAAAAATGGCCAATTTGCAATTTTTTCATTGCTTCTCTTACCCCCAAAAAATTTAATAAAATGTAATCAAAAAGTCATATTTCTCTTCTTAATACAGATGTTAAACTTCTGTCCAAAGTTCTAGCTATGAGGTTATCCAGTGTCATGACATTAATTATTCATCAGGACCAAAATGGTTTTATTCCTAATAAAGGGACTCACTATAACTTACATAATCTTTTTGCTAATCTACAGACATCTGGAGGGACCTCACGATCTATTTTCTCTATAGATGCTTCTAAGGCCTTTGATAGAGTTGAATGGGGGTTCCTATGGAGAGTGCTTGATAAGATGGGCTTCGGCCTTAGGTTTATTAATATGATTAAACTCCTTCATAGATCGCCTATTGCGAGACCTAATATAAACAGTCATTTTACAAGAAGTTTCTCTATGACTAGAGACACTCGCCAGGGATGTCCACTTTCTCCTCTTTTATTTGATATCTATATTGAGCCCTTGGCTGCTAGAGTTAGGCGACATCCTAGGATTCTAGGGTTTGGAGTATTGGGAATGGAAGACCGAATTTCTTTATATGCAGATGATATTCTATTTTATGTTTAACAGACACAATCTACTTTGTTAAATATTATTCAAACGATAAATCATTTTGGAGAAGTTTCAGGTCTGGATGTAAATTGGGAAAAAACCCTCATGCCATTGGATAACACGACTACATCTTTAGATAAAACTGTACTCCCCAATGAGATCTCTCTGAATTTCTGAGTCTTTTCAGAATTTAGGTATTACAATCTCTCCTCAGGTGGAAGATTTTATCCCGCCTAATTTGATTCCATTAATAAATAAGTTAAGATAGTTAAAAATAACAACTTGGCTTTGTCTACCTCTATCGATAGTGGATAGAATATCTCTAGTTAAGATGGTGATTCTCCCCCAGTTACTTTATGTCTTTAGGAATTCTCCAGTTTGGATTGGGGATAGATTTTTTTAATTAATTGAAAGAATTATTAATGACTTACTTTGGGGGAGGAAACGTGTAAGACTTAAATTACAGCACTCGTATAAGCCAGTGGTTGGCAAAACGCGGCTCGCGAGCCACAAGCGGCTCTTTAGCCCCTTCAATGCGGCTCTTACAGGGGCCCCAGCATCGGCCCGCAATACTAGCGCTGCTAAGTTTTCTAACCCTGCTACGCTAAGCGCAGCTGCGCATGGAGTCCTGGGCGGCGCGCGGTCCGGACTAATATGGAAAGGAGGGGGCCCCCCCACCGGCAGCCGATCTGAGCCCCGCTCTGCCTGCCTCTTTAAGAGAATCAAGCAGTGGCTGTGAGTGAGCGTGCCGCCGCTGCCGCACAGGCAGGCACGTCTTCGCGTTTGTCTGATGTTGCAACAGCTCCGCCCCCAGAGCAGAGAAGAAGAAGGAGCAAGCATCCCCAGCGGCAGCCAGCCACAGCCCAGACTCTGCCAGGGAAGGCCCGCGGCCCGCCACCCACACAAAGAAGAATCTTCTGAGACTGTGACAGGAGGCAGCCAGGTAGATCGGTTGATTAATTATAACAACTTAGTTACTGGATCCCGTTCCCACCATCTCACCCGTCCCAGTAGTGCCAGCCAGTGTACTAGCCCGCTCTGGTTCTGTTTTTTGGATTGGAGAAATGTGCATTGGATTGGGGGGGGACAGTCATGAGAGAGATGTCTGTGCATGTCCTGGCACTGCTGGAGAAATGTGCCATGGGGCCGTCCTGGTTCTGTTTGAACTGGAGAAATGTGCATGGGGGGAGTCATGAGAGAGATGTGACAGAACCAGGGCGGCCCCATGGCACATTTCTCCAGCAGTGCTAGCACATGCACAGACATCTCTCTCATAACTCCCCCCCATGCACATTTCTCCAGTCCGCACAGCACCAGGGCGGCCGCGGCCCCATGCCACATTTCTCCAGCAGTGCCAGTGCCAGAACATGCACAGACATCTCTCTCATGACTGAGTCATTCGCCCCCCCCTCCCAATGCATATTTCTCTAGTCCAAGCAGAGCTAGGGCGGCCCCATGGCATATTTCTCCAGCAGTGCCAGCACATGCACAGACATCTCAGATTCATTAGAGAGTCTCCAGTATTGTCCCCGACTCATCTGAATGAGCTGGGTAAACCAGGATCTCTTGGGCCAGAACGGTATGATGGCTATTACCGAGGCCTTATCCTGACGGATTTTCGTCAATACCCTCGGTATCATGGAAAACGGAGGGAAGATGTAAGCCAGCCTGAACCTCCACGGTATCGTCAGAGCATCTATCGCCAGGGGGTTGTCTTCCCTGTACAGGGAACAGAACCTCAGCACCTTGGCGTTGAACCTGGTCGCCATGAGATCCACCTCTGGCATACCCCATCTGTGAACTAACTGCCTGAAGATCTCCGGATGCAGAGACCACTCTATGGTCGGTAATCCTCGACTTAAGCGGTCCGCTATCATATTGAGGGAGCCTCGAATATGAGTGGCAGATAGATGGGAAAGGTTCGACTCTGCCCACCGAAGAATTACCCCGATCTCTGACAGAAGGGGCAATGATCTTGTGCCTCCCTGCTTGTTTATGTAAAGGACTGCAGTCATATTGTCTGACTGGACTTTCACTGCTTTGCCCCGGATCTGAGGGGCGAAGTGAAGGAGGGCTAGCCGGATAGCTCGCATCTCGCGAAGATTGGAAGAGAGACGCCGCTCCAGAGGAGACCAAGATCCCTGGACTGGGGATCCGTCCAGGTGAGCGCCCCAGCCTACAAGGGATGCGTCTGTAGTCACGATGAGCCAAACTGGTTGGGTCATAGACTTCCCTGCTGGCAGCTGGAACCACCATCTGAGGGAATTCCGGGTTTGACCGGACAGGGAGCACAGGGAATCTAGCCCCGCAGGGCTGCCATTCCATAAGTGTAAGACCTCCGACTGAAGGGGACGGAGGTGCCATAGCGCCCAAGGGACTGCATCCGCAGCCGCTGACATGAGCCCAAGCATCTTTATGAGAGTCCGGATGGAGACTCGACGAGGGACGTAAAGGACCCTTGCCAGATCCTGAATCCGCGCTCTCCTTTCTAGAGTCAACTGGAGGGACATCTCCACAGAGTCGACCACGAATCCTAAATAATGGATTGAAGTTGATGGGCTCACATTCGACTTCTGCCAGTTGATAATCCAGCCAAGGCGGAGGAGAAAGGAGATTGCGATCTGAAGATGGTGGGTAAGGATCGGAACTGAAGAGGCTATGAAAACCAATCGTCCAGATAAGGAATAATAGTCAGTCCTTGAAGTCTCAAAGCTGCCACCACCGACACCACCACCTTGGTGAAGATGAGAGGGGCAGAAGAGATTCCGAAGGGAAGAGCGGCGAACTGAAAATGCCTGCGAACCCCTGAGATCTGGACCGCGATCCTGAGGAACTTCCGGGAGGCGGAATGGATCGGGATGGGAAGGTAAGCATCCCTGAGGTCCAGAGTAGCCATGACGTCCCCAGGTTTGAGGATGTGGCTGACTGACCTTATGGTTTCCATCCGAAACCTGGTTTTCCTTACAAATCGATTGAGGAATCTCAAGTCGATGATCATCCGGAGATCTCCCGTCTTCTTGGGAACCAGGAAAACTGGAGAATAAATCCCTAGGCCTCTCTCGCCTGCCGGCACCTGTTCCAGAGCTCCCTTGGAGATGTAGTCCTGAATGTAGGATTCTAGGATCTTTTGTTTGGCCAACCCGAAGTTTCGCGTGGCGATGAATCTCTCTGGGGGGAGGGAGATGAGATCTACCCGGTAACCGGCAGAAACTATACCCTGAACCCAGGGGTCTGCAATTTGCTGGGCCCAAATGTGTCTGAAATGGGAGAGACGGCCCCCCACGGGAATCTTGGGGAGGGGTACAGGAAAATCTAGAGGAGATATGGCAGGGGCAGCAGGGCTTATCCAAGAGCCTCGGAGAGGCCCATAGTCAGGAGGGTTTCGCCTCCTTGGTGGGTTTGCGGGGGCATCTCGAGGATCTACGAGACGGCCCCCCCCAATATCTGCGCCTAGCCTGCTGCCCTGAACAGCCTCCGCCTCTTTGATCCTGTCTGGGGCATCCCCGAAAGGGCTGCTGGGGGAGACTCTTCCCCTTCTTGTCGGAGAGTCCCTCCATAATTTTATCCAATTCGGACCCGAAGAGCCTATCCGGCTTGAAGGGGAACCCACATAAATTAAATTTGGACGTGTTGTCCGCATTTCACGGCTTCAGCCATAGTGGTCTACGGGCAGCTGAGAACAGAGCCATCGTTTTGGCTGCCAGTTTTAACTGCATTTGGGTGGAATCACACAAAAAATCCATAGCCAGATTGACTGACTTGAAGGCGGTCAGGATGTCATCTCTGGAAACGCTCTGATCCACGTCTGTCTGGATTTGATTCAGCCTGGAGCGTAAGAAGGAGGCTACTTCAGTGGCCGCAATAGATGTCGATGCGGAGGCAGCGGCCGCCGCGTAACCCCTTCTAAGGGTGCACTCTGCCCTCCGATCTAGAGGGTCCTGCAGACTAGACCCATCGTCTGCAAGGACCAGAGTGCGCCTGGACAACTTGGCTATTGCCATGTCCACCTTGGGAACCGAACCCCACGATTCCACCAAGGGTTTAGCCATCGGATACATAAGCTTGAACTTCCTGGTGAGGACTGGACCTTTTTTCAGGTTTTCTCCACTCTGTGCGCATCACAGAGAGAAGGGTCTCATCCGCCCTAAATACGCGCTGTGTCCGTCCGGCGGGATCGGAGGACTCCCCCATGTCAACATCATGGTCCCCCGACCTGATGGACTTCAGCAACTTCTGTGTTTTCTCTGGAGGAAAAAAACAAGAAGTTAGTTCTTCTTCTTCAGAAGATGACCCCACGGAACAGGGAGTGGGCCTCTCGACTGGTGCAGTCACTTCCATAGGGAGTCAGGATCCTGGTAGCCTCTCATTAAGAAGGCGCACAACTCCCTTTATGGAATCATCCACGTAGGTTTTCGTCCACTGGAACATTTCCTGCATCGTGGGTTCCATGGTTGCCTGTGTGCGACAACTCTCGCACCTTGAATAAGGACAGTTGTCGTCCAAAGGAGTGTTACAATCGTAACAGGCCAAGTGCTTTCTTTTGGCCCCGGACTTCCGCTGTTGATCCGATTCCCTAGGGGAAGCCATCACTGTAACAAAAAGGAGACAGGTCATAACACCTAACAAACACATAGTGAGGTGGAAAAACGCCGTCTGGGATGCCCACCAGTACTTGAAGGAAATAGAGCTGGAAGAAAATATCCAAAATCAAGAATATATGCCAAGCACGGGAACTCTGGAGCTAGCTTGTGCAAAGCAACGCAACCAGAGACTGAATGACAGGCTCTGGGCGTTTAAAAAAGGGGAAGCTCCGCCCCTGGGCGGGGCCTCCAAAGAGGTAAGCCCAGATCTCTAATGGAGCCTTTAATATAGACTCAGCTATAAGAAGGTATCTCCCTTATCTGCTCTAGACAGAGCAGGATCCTTGAACAAGAAAAAAGACAGAGCGGTGAGATTTAGAAAAAACCAAACACCGCTCGGGATATGAGAAGACCGGAAGTGACGTTGCGCACCTGCACGTCACTTCCGGAACTTTTTCAAATTTTTTGGTAAATTTGGTATTTTGCTATTTAAAAAAATGAAAATTCCACTATCATGAAATTCAATATGTGACGAGAAAACTATCTCAGAATGGCCTGGATAAGGCCTCTTTCACACAGGCGTTGCGGATTGGGGCCGGATGCGTTCAGAGTGCGTTCAGTGAAACTCGCACCACTTTGCAAGTAAGTTCAGTCAGTTTTGTCTGCGATTGCGTTCAGTTGTTCAGTTTTTTCCGCGCGGGTGCAATGCGTTTCGATGCGTTTCGATGCGTTTTTCACGCGTGTGATAAAAAACGGAAGGTTTACAAACAACATCTCTTAGCAACCATCGGTGCAATGCGTTTTCCACGCAGCCCCATTCACTTCTATGGGGCCAGGGCTGCGTGAAAAACTCATAATATAGAACATGCTGCGATTTTAACGCAACGCAGAAATGAAGCGTGAAAAACAATGCTCATGTACAAAGCACCATAGAAATGAATTGGTCAGGATTCAGTGCGGGTGCAATGCGTTCACGTCACGCATTGCACCTGCGCGGAAATCATGCTCGTGTGAAAGGGACCTAAGGGTACTTTCATACTTGCGGCAGAAGATTCCGGCAGGTAGTTCTGTTGCCGGAACTGCCTGCCAGATCCGGCAATACTGACGCAAATGGATGGCATTTCTCAGACGGATGCGGATCCGTCTGACAAATGCATTGAAATACCGGATCCCGTCTCTCCGGTGTCATCCGGAAAAACGAATCCGGTATTTATTTTAGCCTTTTTAAAGGTCTGAACATGCGCAGACCGTAAAATCGGATGGATCCGTTTTGCCGGTACACTTAATGCCGGCACTAATACATTTAAATGGAAATTAAGCAAGTGTTCAGGATTTTGGGCCGGAGAGAAAACTGCAGCATGCTGCGGTATTTTCTCCGGCCAAAATGTAAGAGGGACTGAACTGATGCATACTGAACGGAACGCTCTCCATTCAGAATGCATTAGGATAAAACTGATCAGTTTTTTTCCGGTATTGCGCTCCTGTGACAGAACTTAACACTGGAAAAGAAAAATGCTAGTGAGTGTAAAAGTACCCTAAGTAAAAACGTTTTAAAGTTAATAACACATAAAGTGACACGTCAGATTTGCAAAACATGGCCTGGTCCCTAAGGTGTTAAATATACTTCACAGGGTGTATATGGTGCCTACTAGATTTAACCTTATTTACCCCATGGTCTCCCCTTTATTTTTTAGGGGTTGCCAAGATAAGGGTGTGTTTGGTGGACCTGTCCCATAGTGAGACGGTTTTGGGCCGAAATAAAAAGAGGTTTATTTGAAGTGTTTGGGAGAGACCTTCCCTTGTCGACACCTGTATATTTGCTGGGGTTCAAACCACCAACATTTAATATGACTGCCTATAAGCTTCTATAATATATTCTGATGTCCGCGAGGATTGATATTGCATCCAGGTGGAGGTCTTCCTCACGTTCAGCGCCCGCAGTTATTAACAGGGTTAATCGTATTGCGTTATATGAAAAACTTAAAGGGCTTCTGTCACCCCACTAAAGTCATTTTTTTTTTTTTTGGGGCTAGTTACATTCCTTATAGCGCGATATATGAGAATATAATGGTGTTACTTACTTTCATGCGGCCGTTTCTTCAGAAAACGAAGTTTTATAATATGCAAATCAGGTCTCTACCAGCAAGTAGGGCGTCTACTTGCTGGTAGCCACCGCAAAAAACCGCCCCCTCGTCGTGTTGATTGACAGGGCCAGCCGCGATCTCCTCCTCCGGCCGGCCCTGTCAGTATTTAAAAAAATTGTGCGCCTCTGTTCATTCGGCGCAGGCGCTCTGAGATGAGGAGGCTCGTCTCCTCAGAACTCTCTCAGTGCGCCTGCGCCGATGACATCACCGAAAGAGAAGACATCATTGGCGCAGGCGCACTGAGGGAGTTCTGAGGAGACGAGCCTCCTCATCTCAGAGCGCCTGCGCCGAATGAACAGAGGCGCGCGATTTTTGAAATACTGACAGGCAGGCTCGGACTGGCCCACAGGGGTACAGGGGAATCCCCCGGTGGGGCCCTGAGCAAGGTGGGCCCCTAGTCTCCCACCCCCTGCACAAGTGGCACATAACACATTAGATTTAGTACACTACATACATATATTCAATGTACAGCACCTCAACCAGCCTATGTTCGTATAAAAAACTTGTTAAATTATTTATTATATTCGAATGTATGGTACGATGGGTCCCCAAAATAAATTTTACTGGTGGGCCCTAGGTACCCCAGTCCGACACTGCTGACAGGGCCAGCCGGAGGAGGAGATCACGGCTGGCCCTGTCAATCAACACGACGAGGGGGCGGTTTTCTGCGGCGGCTACCAGCAAGTAGACGCCCTACTTACTGGTAGAGACCTGCTTTGCATATTATAAAACTTTGTTTTCTGAAGAAACGGCCGAATGAAAGTAAGTGACAACATTATATTCTCATATATCGCGCTATAATTAATGTAACTAGCCAAAAAATGACTTTAGTGGGGTGACAGAAGCCCTTTAAAGGGGTTCTGCAGTGTGTTTAAACTGATGATCTATCCTTTGGATAGATCATCAGCATCTGATCGGTGGGGGTCCGACACCCGGGACCCCCGCCGATCAGCTGTTTGAGAAGGCAGCGGCGCTCCAGTAGCACCGCGGCCTTCTCACTGTTTACCGCAGGCCGTCACAACTAGTATCAGTGGCCTGGGCGGGGCTAAGCTTCAGTCAAGTTAACAGGGCTTAGCCCCGCCCAGGCCAGTTGATACTAGTCGTGACGTCTCTGGGACTGTGGTAAACAGTGAGAAGGCTACTGGAGCGCCGCTGCCTTCACAAACAGCTGATCGGCGGGGGTCCTGGGTGTCGGACCAGTTTAAACAAACTGCAGAACCCCTTTAATGCCACTTTAAATGACACCAGGGAAAAAAAAAAGTCAATGAACAGCCTGTCGGATCCGTCCTGCCGCAAGTGTGAAAGTACCCTTATAAGGTAAAATAATAAAATCTTCACAACACCGATTCCAAACCCGAACTTCTGTGAAGAAGTCCGGGTTCGGGTCTGCGTACTAAACATGCCGATTTTTCTCACGCGCATGCAAAACGCATTAAAACGCTTTGCACTTGCGCGGAAAAATCTTGCATTGTTCCGCGACGCACCTGCATCCTATCCGGCCCTCACATGCGATGCCTGTGTGAAAGAGGCCTAAGGCATTTTGAGGTCATTTCAGCTTTTTTTTAACTAGTTACTATTAACTCCATGAAACCGATTTCTTTAGCTGTGATAGACTTTAAAAGTTCTGTCCAGAACAATACAATGTGATATGATGCCAACAATTTATTTTATTCATATTCATAAGTTGGAAGTTTCTCAAGGATAAGAAATCATTTTTAGAAATTGTGCATTTCTGGCATTTGTTTTAGTGTCTCTGTTTTAAGTGTGCTTTGTAGTATTTCCATAAGAGGGCTCTGGGAAGTGGCATATAAAGTTCAAAAATCTTTTGTCTATTGTCCTGATGAGATAAAATCGTTGAGTGCTTTGTTTTACTGTAGTGTTGCCATGGAGATTCCTAAGCCAGTGACTAAAATTTAACTGCACCCAAAATACATAATGCTGATACTAGCTTATATTCGATAACCCTCTTCTAATGAACACACAGGTTGAGTTTTAATCTACTTTAACCCCTTGAATACAGTTTTTTTTTTGTTTTTGCATTTTCATTT
This sequence comes from Bufo gargarizans, assembly GCF_014858855.1. Classification (NCBI taxonomy): domain Eukaryota; kingdom Metazoa; phylum Chordata; class Amphibia; order Anura; family Bufonidae; genus Bufo; species Bufo gargarizans. The sequence goes on from NW_025334422.1 coordinate 144,586, forward strand.
TTCTTCCCTGTCTTCACAGAGCAATAACTTTTTTATTTTTTTTATTCACATAGCCGTATGATGGCTTGTTTTTTGCGGGACAAGTTAGACTTTCCAACGCCACCATTTAATATGTTTCGGGAAGCGGGGAGGAAATTCCAAATTAAATAGGCGTTCCCTATGCGGTAAAACTGACCTGAAGTGCTCTTCAATCTCTGGGTAAGTATGATTACAAAGATTCCACATTTGTATAGATTTACTTGTGTTTCTATACTGAGAAAAAAAAAAAAAAGCTTTGAAAAAAAACATTAGTCATTGGTTTGCTTATATGGTAGGCACTCCACTCCTGCTGTGTGCAAAATATGGTAGGATAACATAAAAGACAAATAGTATGTGCTGTCGTATCCCACTGCCGACCTGCAACCAGCTGTTGGAATATAGATGTAGAATAGAGAAGGGGCATATATGGGAAAATTGAAACTGAACCAATCCTAATTCCTGTATGTCAGTATTTTACAAAAGTGTGCGATTCATTAACAGGACACCGCCATCAAATGTTTTATCTGATATTAAGAATCAATATGTGATTACCGGTATTCTGTTACATTTATTTACATAATTACATACAGTAGTTGTTAAGGTTGAAAAAAGACAAAAGTCCATCAAGTCCAACCTGTAATCCCACTGTATTGATCCAGGGGAAGACAAAAAAACAACCTTAAAAAAAAGGTAAAAAAAATCATTCCTGACTCGACTACAGATCAAAAGAAATCCCTGGATCCCCGACCATCTTCCTTTTAAAGGGATTTTGTCATCTCAGACAATGGAGCATATCGCTAGGATATGCCCCCATTGTCTTATAGGTGCGGATCCCACCGCTGGGACCCGCACCTATATCGAGAACGGAGCCCTGAAAGTGAAGGAGAGAGTGCACTGCGCATGCGCAGCCACCCTCCATTCATTTCTACGGGGCCTCCGAAAATAGCCGAGTGCTGGCTCGGCTATTGCCGTCTGACCCATATAAGTGAATGGGAGCATGGGCTGCGCATGCGCCGCACGCTCCCATTTACTTCTATGGGAGAGGCGGGGATTAACGCTTGGTGGGGGACGGACCCCACAAAATCTGGGGTCCTCCAGCCACAGCGCTCCCCGCTCCGTTCTCGATATAGGTGCAGGTCTCAGCGGTGGGTCCCGCACCTATCAGACAATGGGGGCATATCCTATAAATATGCCCCCATTGTCTAACATGGGAATACTACTTTAACCCCTTCACGTCCGCAATCCGTCTATATACGTGATAGCTGCACATACCCCGTGCAGCTAGCACGTGTATAGACGTCAGGTAGTTCTTTAATCCAAGCGCTGCAAAGCGCTTGGATTAAAGCTTCTACCCCTGCCCTGCTGCGGTCACTGACAGCATACAGTCCAGTAATGCCGGCAAGGGACCAATCAGAGTGGTCCCTTGCCGGCAATCGATCCAATTGGTTAGTCTGTGCAGACTAACCAATCGGATCGCGGCAGTGTTAAAATGCCGGTTTCAGGCTCTGATCTGCACTCTGCAGATCAGAGCCTGAAATCAGGTAATGTGTCCTTGTGCCCCCCGATCTGTGCCCCCAATCTTTGTCCCCGATCTGTGCGCCTCCAACCCCCCACCACTCCTGTGAGCCCTGCCTCCGATGCGATCCCCGCCCCCCATCCATGTATTGTACACCTGATGCGGTCCACCCCCTCCCCGCACCATGCATGCATCCGACCCCCAAATGTGCCCCATCCTGCTGGCCATGGCCCTCCTTTACAGCGCTGCCCCATTTGTGCCTCCTGCCCCCGATGCGGTCCCCCTGCTTTATTTGATGTCGGCGGCTCCATTCCTGAGCCGCCAACATCAGCAGCGAGTCTCAGCTCTATGCTGAAACTCTGCTGTAACCTCTAAGATGCTGCGGTAGCGGCATCCATGGGGTTTATAGAGGGAGGGGGCTCCCTCTCTAAACCATCGGGGCTGCCGCGCTGTGATGGCAACCAGACACTTTGCAAAAGCACCCGGTATTGCCATCTACAGGACCTTTTATTGTACTTTGCAATGCAAAAGCATTGCAAAGTATAGTACAGCCATCAGCCCCACTGGATCTTTAAGATCAAAGTGGGACTTGATAAAAAAAAGTGAAAATAATAAAAGTAAAAATAAATAAATAAAAATGTAATTTAAAAAAATAAATGGCCTTTTCCTATAAAAAAGAAAAAGAAAAAAAACCTACACATATTAGGTATCACCGCGTCCGTAACGACAGTCTTTATAAATATATAACATGATCGACCCCGTACGATAAACACCATAAAAAATAAAAAATAAAAACTGTGTCAAAAAAGCCATTTTTGTCACCTTACACCACAAAAAGTGCAACACCGAGCGATAAAAAAGGCGTATGTCCCACAAAATGGTACCAATAAAACCGTCACCTCATCCCGCAAAAAATTAGACCCAACATAAGAAAATCGCTCAAAAAATAAAAAAACTATAGCTCTCAGAACACAGAGACACTAAAACATCATTTTTTTATTTAAAATATTCCATTATTGTGTTAAAGTGAAATAAAAAAAAAAGTGTACATATTAGGTTCTGGCACGTCCGTAACAACATGCTCGATAAAAATATCACATGACCTAACCCCTCAGATGAACACCGTAAAAAATAAAAAATAAAAACAGTGCCAAAAAGCAATTTTTTTTCACCTTACATCACAAAAAGTGCAACACCAAGCGATCAAAAAGGCATATGCCCCCAAAAATAGTACCAATAAATCTGGCACCTTATCCCCCAGTTTCCAAAATAGGGTCACTTTTTGGGAGTTTCTACTGTAGGGATGCATCAGGGGGGCTTTAAATGGGACATGCCATCTAAAAAACAGTCCAGCAAAACCTGCCTTCCAAAAACCATTCCTTTTCTTTTGCGCCCTGCCGTGCGCCCTTACATCAGTTTACGACCACATGTGGGGTGTTTCTGTAAACCGCAGAATCAGGGTAATAAATATTGAGTTTTGCTTGGCTGTTAACCCTCAATGTGTTAAAGAAAAAAATTTAATAAAATGGAAAATCTGCCCAAAAAGTGAAATTTAGAAATGTATTCTCCATTTTCCTTTAATTCTTGTGGAACACCTAAAGGGTTAACAAAGTTTGTAAAATCAGTTTTGAGTAACTTGAGGGGTGTAGTTTCTACAATGGGGTCGTTTATGGGGGTATCCACTATGTAAGCCCCACAAAGTGACTTCAGATCTGAACTGGTCCTTAAAAAGTGGGTTTTAGAAATTTTCTTAAAAATTTTAAGAATTGCTTCTAAACTTCTAAGCCTTCTAACGTCCTAAAAACAGATAATGCAGTAGATATCACCTGCAGTCCTACTTAACACCACAGATAACATGGTGATAACTCTCTGAGTAACAATGCAGTAGATGGGTGTGAGACCCCAGAATTTAGAATACACACAGTGTGACCTGAAGTCTGGGGCCAGGCTGCGGCAGTGTGGGCCAAATTCTATATCCATCTCCCCCAAACCCTACCGTAAACAGATATATAGATGGACATTACATACATTGCTATGATATATGTACAGTAGAATACAGCACCACATACCTCATACATCCAGTGACATCTCCTGTGATGTAGACTCTTTCCTTAACGTCTTCATTTTGAGATAAGACCGCCATGGCACCTTCTTTCAGATGCTCCTCATCTCTGCAGAGTTTCAGAGAAAAATATGTTTAGATTCCTCACTTTACTATGATCCTCCCCCTCCTGGTGCATCAGCACTGTCATCCTGCTGCTACCCCCAATACTGTGCTAGTACCATACAGATAGTCCTCCATAATATTATTCCCCCTGTGTATTATAGTCCCCCTGTATTATTATTATTATAATGGCCCCCTCTGTATTATTAAGTGTTCTTGCATGGCAAGACCACTTACTGTTATCTCACATATTTATTCTTATTATTATAGCCAAATTTACCACCCTAACTCCTCCTACAGTTTTTACACTACATAGACAGTAATATACCGAAACATGTGGATTGTTCCCAATTGGTGTGCTATTACTTTGTGGAACGTTTAGTCTAATGGTTCACAAAATATCAGCGTTTTTGTGGCTAAATTGGTCTCATAGGAATGAATGACGGAATGAATGGCGGAATGAGTGGTGGAGTGGGAGCTGACAAAAGCTAGAGTGGGAGCTTAAAAATCAGGGCATGATTTCTAAACTGCCACCACTCCCTCATTTTCAAGCCCACCTACACAAATCTTATATCAAAACGTTCAGCTATCCCCGCTGCCACTAAAAATGTCCAAAGGCTAGTCCACGGCTAAGCCATAGTCCTGATAGTTTTCACAATATGACCATTTGCTTGCAATTCACGCCGCCCATTGACATTCATTGAAACTCCACTCTAGCCACCTCAAATTTGAAGGGCAATTTCTAAACTGCGACTGTGCCTTCATTTTTAATATTTCAGAGACATACTATGTAGGTCTGGGTCTTGTGATTCTCACAATATAAAGCTCTTCGCTGTAGGATTTATAATTTTTTAACTACAACCGTTTGAAGATGACAACCGCCAGTGAAGTGAGCAAGTTGGAGCAGTTTGTTTTAAACCGCTCTTCTCTGCCCTTGCTGTAGAGTGAGTTGCCATAGGAACCCAGGTGTGTGAGCAGCCAGCAGAGTGACAAAAGCTACAGTGTGAGCTGAAAAATCAGGACATGATTTCTAAACTGCCACCACTCCCTCGTTTTCAAGCCCACCTACACAAATCGGCTGCTAATGTGTTTATAAATGTATGTTTTAATGTAATTGTGAAGCATTTTGGGCAACAACATTGCAATTAAATGTGCTATATAAATAAATAAAAGTTGAAATGCCTTTCTCACTCTATCAAGCTTGCCATGTGCACTTTTTAAATTTGATCAATCAATTGGTTAGTGTAATGTTTGCTATCTTTACTCACTCCAAACACTCCACACAGTTACTCTTCCCACTCCATAAAGTTACTCTGCCCAGTCCAACCTTTCCACAGTTACTCCAGCCACTCCAACCACACAACAGTTACTCAAGCTACTCCACCCAGTTACTCCGCCCACTCCAGTTGTAGACTACTGGTGGAGGAGAGAACACTTCACACAATTTCCCCAGAAATTGTAGCTTTTCTAGTTATTATTATTGTTATTGTTACTACCCCCTCTGTAGTATTATTATTATGGACCCTCTGTATAATTATTAAATATAATGGCCCATCTGTATTATTATAACGGCCCCTTTGTATTATAATGTCCCCCACTGTGGTAGTATTATTATGGACCCTCTGTATAGGGACCATTATATTTAATAATTATGCAGAGGGTCCACAATAATAATACTACAGTAGGGGCCATTATAATAATACAGAGGGGCCATTCTGTTTATTAGAATGGCCCCTCTGTATTATAATGGCCCCCTCTGTAGTATTATTATGGACCCTCTGTATAATTAATGTAATAATGGCCCCATTTTTCTATATATAATTGCCTCCTTTTTCTTCTGTAATAACGCCCCCCACCTCTTCTGTGATGACGTCCCAGCACAGGCGGTCATGAACACATCACTGTGCCCTCCTGCGCCGCGTCATCATGTCGTCTTGCGAGACCCGTCGCAAAAAGTCATGGTGAGGTAATCGCGTTCTCCTGTGCTGCTCTACTGCCTCATAGGCAATGAGGCACATCAGAGGGGATGGGAGCCATTGGCTTCCATTGCCCTAATTTTACTGAATGCTGCCTGACACCCCTTGCAATTTGGCACCCGGCGCAAGGCCCCCACCGCCCCCCACTCTACGCCACTGACTGCACCGTATTACAAAGTTTGGTGTCATCTGCAAAAATAGAAACAGCACTATTAATCCCATCCTTAATGTCATAAACGAATAAGGTAAATAAATAGCAGACCCAGCACAGAACCTTGGGGTACACCACTTATAACCGGGGACCACTAGTAGAAATCACAACTCTTTGGATGCGATCTTGAAGACAGTTTTCAATCCAATTACAAATTATATTTTCTAAACCAACAGACCTTAAATTACCCATTAGGCTTCCATGCGGGACAGTATCAAACGCCTTTGCAAAGTCCAAAAAGACAATATCCACAGCCACCCCTCTGTCCAGGTTTCTACTCACCTCCTCATAAAAACAAATCAGTTTAGTTTGACAGCTTCTGTACTTAGTAAAGCCATGTTGGCTATCACTTATTATATTATTTACAGTTACACAATCCTGTATGTAGTCCTGTAGAAGGCCCTCAAACATTTTCCCCTAAATTTCCATATGTAAAAATGGGTGGGTGGTTTTCTGGATATAATTTTTTGAAGTCACTTCATGTATTCTACTTCCTGTCCTGGTTCTTTAACTTTCTCTTTGTTTGGACTTTTAGCGCAATCTTAACGCTTTCTGACCATCATTGCGACCAAAGGGTAGGGGGTGACAGACTCAATTAGAGCATCACACTTTATACTGATCTATGAAATGCTCTTCTGTAGATATTTTTTTTATCTAGGTTTATCAAGAGAAGAGCAGATCTACTGTTTTCCCAATTCTACACCTATTATTATACTACAGATTACCTTATAGATAACATCTTCACATCAGCAGTAAACTAATAATGGATTAACTATCTATATAGGAGGTTTTATGAGTAATTTTGACTGCTACAGAAGGACAATTGTTACAGTGGCAGCCGGTGGCTGCTGCTGCTCCTCTCACCTGTCCTGGTTCCCTGGTTCCCGACAACGCAGACCTGCCTCCTGCTTTCCTGCTCCTGCGGTCTGATTGCTGGCTCAGTATGTAGGGTGCACACATGCAGTCCCTTGGCTCTTAAAGGGCCACTGCACATGCATCCTAGTTCACACCACCCAATGGCTGGTAACCTGTGGGTACTTAAGGCATCTTACGCAATTGGAGGGTGCCAGAGCAATAAGTTCCTACAAAGATGTATATTTGTTTGTCTGCCTGTGTAATGACTTCCAGTTTTCTGGATTTTGACCCTTTGCTGCCTACCCTGACCAGACCATGGTTTTGCCTGATCCCTCGGTGTCTCTGACCCCCGTGGGTCAGCTGTCAATCACACATAGACTATTCCAGCAGGTACCGGCCTGTTGGTTCCCCTGAAATAAAACCCAGATCTTTGTAAAGGGGGTTAAAGGGTGAAAACAAGGGAACTGCCCTAAGAAATAGCCCAAAGCCAAATCTGGAGCAATGGAGAAATGTATGGATTCATGCAAGGTGCAGGTCTGGTTCTAGCTTTGTTATAAACTACATGATGTCTGATTTTCATTTTTACATTAATCATGGAATAACCCCTTTAAATGTAGCTATATATCTGATTACACCTTTAATGAGAACAATATCCCTGTTCCCAGTGGAACCATTTTCTCTAAGCCTAATCAAATTTAATAGAGGAAGAACGTAAATGGCATTACAAAAAGAATGCAATGAAAATTGTACAATGGTGCAAATGTTATTGCGTGCAAATCAGAATAACTGGTTCCATAAAGTAGAATGTATCACATTAGTTAATGTTGGATATGATTCCAGCTATTGGGCAGCATATAAATGGTAATCACATTAGAAGAACCTTCCATTTCCTGATTTGTGGGCAGTAATTCATATTGACAGAGTAATTAGCGCCACACTGTAGATCACAATTTCCCCCTCCAGTCCTCTAGTATATGAAAAGGTCACATTTTAGGATATCCTTGATTGTGCTCAGGAAAATTAATCAATATGACTAGGTGATAGTAACAATAATTGTTTTACAAGTTCCCATGGATATAAGTAAGGTCTGCAGGGGTAAGCTGAGGACTACAAAAGAAAAATCCAACAATTAAGTAATCAGAATTTCGTTCCAACCTATAATCACATTTCAGGATTTGTAAAACCACCATGAAGAGGTTTGATTTTACGATAATGCATGTGATTTCCTGCCTAATTACTGATGGTGGAATCCATAGTATGTCCATGTTACTATTTTACAATAAAGTAATAAATCAAATCAGAAAGAAAATAAATAGAAAGGGAGTACCCAATCAAGTTTAGATTGTTTTATAACATGTGGAAGAATTTCTGACTACATCAAGGGATTTGCATGTCTGTTAACTCTTTTGGTGTTAGAATGAAGTCGCTGCTTACCTGCAAAAAAATAGTTAAAATATGAAACTCTGACTGCCTACAGCCACCACTAGGGGGCGCATACTAAATATGTATTTACACAACTACTGTTGAACTTAATAGAAGTTGTAAAACCTTTATATAGTGAATACTTCCTAGAAGCTGTTGAAGACAAACCTCTGTGAACTACATTACTGATATATTTACTATGCTTGCAAATTTGAGGTTCTTCATACTCATTTTGAACAGATTAAGCAAGCCCACTTGATACGACAAGACAACCTCATTAAGGTAGGTTCCTACACCACCCAGGCCTACAACCTGGACTCAGGATAGCGACGAACCACCTTTATGCTATGCTAAATAAAATTGTCTTGGACAGCTGGGAGGGGTGCACAATCAAGATGGAGGCACTCTCCATTTTCACCACACACATGTACAGTCGTGGCCAAAAGTTTTGAGAATTACATAAATATTGGAAATTGGAAAAGTTGCTGCTTAAGTTTTTATTATAGCAATTTGCATATACTCCAGAATGTTATGAAGAGTGATCAGATTAATTGCATAGTCCTTCTTTGGGGGTATCACAGAAAGAACCATTTAATTCTAAAGCTTCACTTTTAATATTTATATTTAAAATTAAAGACCCATAATGTATAAGAAATAGATATAAACAAGAAAAAGAAATAAAGCAAAAATAAATCTATCCCACTTGACTGCTTGGATGTAGGCAATCAAGTGAATGATAGGGGCAATGTCCCTAGTGGATTCCCCTACAATTATGGCCCTGCCTGAAAACGGAATGGCCGCCCCGATAGGGGCGATCCCGTATCTCGTACCTCCTATAGTGCCCTAGAGGACCCTGATACAGGTGACCTGATGATAGTGATCCTATGGGGAGACCAGTACTAGTCTACAGGTGTGCCAAAAATAAGAAATGCTTTATTTATACAAATAACACCCCAACCCCCATAAGGTGAAGGTAAAAATGACAAAGACAATGTGTGATTGTGATATGGTTGTAAAAGCGTCCCTACGCGTTTCGCCCTGTTAATATTGGGCTCCTCAGGGGACAAAAGCCAAAATACCACACGGGGTGTATAACATAAAATATCAAGGACAGCAAGACAGCCACGAAAGCAATATTAATCACGTGACTACAGTATAATTAAATATAGTATGATAAACTGGTCACTGAATTGTGATTAATTATTGGAGAAAAAGACATACAAAACTCCAGTTGTACAGTAGGGCAAAGGTATGCCAGGCGGTGCAACTGGAGGGTGATGAAGTATAACTGATCACACGATAGTGAACCAAAAGTCACCATATAGACACATGTCCTATCATGTGTTAATAATATTGATGGACAATTGTGTAAGTATAGCAGGTGATAGCAGTCTATTCAACTATAGTTATAGTTGAGCAAGTTAAATATAATGATACTAGAAGGTCTATTAGCATGTCACAATGCTCTATTATAAGTATACATAGAGCCGGAGTGGTCAGATATCTTGATATATAGGGATTACTCTATCCCCTCTGGCTGTACTAAAAATCAGACCCCATAAGGGGTCTGATTTTTAGTACAGCCAGAGGGGATAGAGTAATCCCTATATATCAAGATATCTGACCACTCCGGCTCTATGTATACTTATAATAGAGCATTGTGACATGCTAATAGACCTTCTAGTATCATTATATTTAACTTGTCAACTATAACTATAGTTGAATAGACTGCTATCACCTGCTATACTTACACAATTGTCCATCAATATTATTAACACATGATAGGACATGTGTCTATATGGTGACTTTTGGTTCACTATCGTGTGATCAGTTATATTTCATCACCCTCCAGTTGCACCGCCTGGCATACCTTTGCCCTACTGTACAACTGGATTTTTGTATGTCTTTTTCTCCAATAATTAATCACAATTCAGTGACCAGTTTATCATACTATATTTAATTATACTGTAGTCACGTGATTAATATTGCTTTCGTGGCTGTCTTGCTGTCCTTGATATTTTATGTTATACACCCCGTGTGGTATTTTGGCTTTTGTCCCCTGAGGAGCCCAATATTAACAGGGCGAAACGCGTAGGGACGCTTTATACAACCATATCACAATCACACATTGTCTTTGTCATTTTTACCTCACCTTATGGGGGTTGGGGTGTTATTTGTATAAATAAAGCATTTCTTATTTTTGGCACACCTGTAGACTAGTACTGGTCTCCCCATAGGATCACTATCATCAGTCACCTGTATCAGGGTCCTCTAGGGCACTATAGGAGGTACGAGATACGGGATCGCCCCTATCGGGGCGGCCATTCCGTTTTCAGGCAGGGCCATAATTGTAGGGGAATCCACTAGGGACATTGCCCCCTATCATTCACTTGATTGCCTACATCCAAGCAGTCAAGTGGGATAGATTTATTTTTGCTTTATTTCTATTTCTTTTCTTGTTTATATCTATCTCTTATACATTATGGGTCGTTAATTTTAAATATAAATATTAAAAGTGAAGCTTTAGAATTAAATGGTTCTTTCTGTGATACCCGTTTGTGAATTTGACCTAATTCTACTATAATCCCGTGAACAGGGTCGTATGTTCATTCTGTGATTCCCATAGTCCTTCTTTGCCATGAAAATTAACTTAATCCCCAAAAAACCTTTCCACTGCATTTCATTGCTGTCATTAAAGGACCTGCTGAGATCATTTCAGTAATCGTCTTGTTAACTCAGATGAGAATGTTGACGAGCACAAGGCTGGAGATTATTATGTCAGGCTGATTGGGTTAAAATGGCAGACTTGACCTGTTAAAAGGAGGGTGATGCTTGAAATCATTGTTCTTCCATTGTTAACTCTGGTGACCTGCAAAGAAACGCTACTAAGATTGCACCTCAATCAACAATTTATAAGATCATCAAGAACTTCAAGGAAAGAGGTTCAATTCTTGTTAAGAAGGCTTCAGGACGTCCAAGAAAGTCCAGCAAGCGCCAGGATCGTCTCCTAAAGAGGATTCAGCTGCGGGATCGGAGTGCCACCAGTGCAGAGCTTGCTCAGGAATGGCAGCAGGCAGGTGTGAGCGCATCTGCACGCACAGTGAGGCGAAGACTTTTGGAAGATGGCCTGGTGTCAAGAAGGGCAGCAAAGAAGCCACTTCTCTCCAAAAAAAACATCAGGGACAGATTGATCTTCTGCAGAAAATATGGTGAATGGACTGCTGAGGATTGGGCAAAGTCATATTCTCCGATGTAGCCTCTTTCCGATTGTTTGGGGCATCAGGAAAAAGGCTTGTCCGGAGAAGGAAAGGTGAGCGCTACCATCAGTCCTGTGTCATGCCAACAGTAAAGCATCCTGAGACCATTTATGTGTGGGGTTGCTTCTTATCCAAGGGAGTGGGCTCACTCACAATTTTGCCCCAAAACACAGGCATGAATAAAGAATGGTACCAAAACACCCTCCAACAGCAGCTTCTTCCAACAATCCAACAACAGTTTGGTGAAGAACAATGCATTTTCCAGCACGATGGAGCACAGTGCCATAAGGCAAAAGTGATAACTAAGTGGCTCGGGGACCAAAACATTGACATTTTGGGTCCATGGCCTGGAAACTCCCCAGATCTTAATCCCATTGAGAACTTGTGGTCAATCCTCAAGAGGCGGGTGGACAAACAAAACCCCACTAATTCTGACAAACTCCAAGAAATGATTATGAAAGAATGGGTTGCTATCAGTCACGAATTGGCCCAGAAGTTGATTGAGACCATGCCCAGTCGAATTGCAGAGGTCCTGAAAAAGAAGGGCCAACACTGCAAATACTGACTCTTTGCATAAATGTCATGTAATTGTCGATAAAAGCCTTTGAAACGTATGAGTGCGTGTAATTATATTTCACTACATCACAGAAACAACTGAAACAAAGATCTAAAAGCAGTTTAGCAGAAAACTTTGTGAAAACTAATATTTGTGTCATTCTCAAAACTTTTGGCCACGACTGTACAATGCAGAAGACAAAGCCACCTAAAAGTACAATAAAAGGGCAGGTGCAAATCTGTTTGTTTGCATTGCAGTCATAGCAGATCCGCCTCTGTCCATTTATTCTACTTTGTTAGGCAGCATTCACACAGTCAGTGTTTGGTCAGTGTTTGGCGGGGTTCACATCACGTTTTTGCCATAGGTTTAATGTATACAAAAAAAGTATACGTTAATGGATGTCTCAGACTGATGCCATACAGTGGCATCAATGCCATAGAGTTCCATTGTAAAAAAAAAAAAAGTATACGTTAACGTGCCCGTTTGTGTACTGGACTCTGCAGGATACGTGGGTGCAGTACAGAGGCAAAGTACAAGCTCCTAATTCAAATGATTGTGTTAATTCACACATAAGATCAAACAAAAAACACTCTTTGCAGGGTTGGTGTTTGTTCACACTGAGTAGAAAGTTCATGCATAACAAAAAACGTCACCTTGTCGGCGGTTCTGCCTCCAGCAGTCTAAATGCAGGCTTTAGGCGGCCTGCATTCCCAACACACAGGTCTCAGCTTTACAGCCCAGCACATGGCTCAGATCACAACACACAGGGCGTTCTTTGCTGCTGAGCCCAGCTGCCTTTTTAACCTCTTAGGGACATATGACTTACCAGTACGTCATGATGTCCTGTTACTTAAGGACACATGACATACCGGTACGTCATGTGTAATTCCGATCACCGCCGCGTGGTGATCGGAACTGGGTGCCTGCTGAAATCAATCAGCAGGGACCCTGGGACAATGCGCGTAGGGGTCCTGTCAGACCTGTGGTTTGCGGCATTTACGGGTCGTTCCGGCGGGTATCGGCGGTGCCATCAGGTCCCCCTGCTGCTGTAATGGGGACGCGGTGGCATGGAAGGCAGTGCGATGCCTTCCTTAGGCATCGGCACTGCCTTCCGGTGAAGAGCCTGTGAGATACAGCCCCCTGGATCTCACAGGCAGGAAGCTGTATGAGTGATACACACTGTATTACTCATACAGCCAATGCATTCCAATACAGAACTATTGGAATGCATTGTAAAGGGGATCAGACCCCCAAAGTGGGACAAAAAAATTAAGTGAAAAAAAGTTATATATAAAGTTTTCCCCCCAAAAAATTAAAAGTTTCAAGTAAAAAAACGGCATTTCCCCCAAATAAAGTAAAAAAATTTTGAAAAAAATAGGAAAAGAAAAAAAGTTGACATATTAGGTATCGCCGCATCCGTATTGACCGGCTCTAAAAAACATATCAAATGACCTAACCCCTCAGATGAACACCGTAAAAAAAAAAAAAAAAACTGTGCTAAAAAAAAAAATTTTGGTCACCTTACATCACTAAAAGTACAACAGCAAGCGATGAAAAAGGCGTATGCCCACAAAAATAGTACCAATCTAACCATCACCTCATCCCACAAAAATGAGCCCCTACCTAAGACAATCACCCAAAAATAAAAACTATGGCTCAGAATATGGAGACACTAAAACATAATTTCTTTTTATAAGCTGTTATTGTGTAAAACTTAAGTAAATAAAAAAAAATACATATTAGGTATCGCCGTGTCCGTAATAACATGCTCTATTAAAATATCACATGATTTAACCCCTTAGGTGAACACCGTAAAAAAAAAAGTGTAAAAAAAGGCATTTTTTGTCACCTTACATAACAAAAAGTGTAATAGCAAGCGATCAAAAAGTCATATGCACCCCAAAATAGTGCCAATCAAACCGTCATCTCAAAAACTGAAAAAACTATTGCTCTCAGAATATGGAGACACTAAAACATGATTTTTTTTGTTTCAAAATTTTTTACATAAATAAAAAAAAAGTATACATATTAGGTATCGCCGTGTCCGTAATAACATGCTCTATTAAAATATCACATTACCTAACCCCTCAAGTGAATACCGTAAAAAAAAAAAAATAACTGTGTAATTACACAAATACGCACTCCAAAACCGTCATCTTATCTCGAAAAAAATGAGCCCCTACACAAGACAGTCGCCCAAAAATAAATAAAACTATGGCTTTCAGAGTGTGGAGACACTAAAGATTCATAAAAAAAATAAAAAAATGCTTTGTTATGTAAAACTGAAACAAACAACCAAAAAAGTCATTTTTGTCATATTTGGTATTGTCGCATCCGTGACAACCTGCTCTATAAAAGTACCACATGATCTAACCTGTCAGATGAAAGTTTTAAATAACAAAAATTAAAAAGAGTGCCAAAACAGCTATTTCTTGTTACCTTGCCTCACAAAAAGTGTAATATAGAGCAACCTAAAATCATATGTAACCTAAAATAGTACCAACAAAACTGCCACCCTCAAGCAAACTCCACAAAATGGGTATAACAAAGTCAAATACATGCTGGCGATGCTCTCAGGGAGAAGGCACACTTGGTCATATATTTTGGTCATGTCCGTTAATTACCAATTTTTGGTCCCAAATAGAAACAAAAATAAACCAAATATGTGGTACCTCCCTCCAGCTTTCGTCTGTCTCAGTATTACTGTGACTACCCTCTAAGGGATGGACCCCTAAACCGTTTGACCTCCCCACATGGCTTGCCCAAGCAGCCAGGTCTCTCATTCCGCTACATTGGCTTGAACCAAATCCTTCTTCCCTTACTCAATGGCAGATGAAAGTCGATCAATTATACCTCATGGAAGAACTTAGTAGTTGGGCTAGCAGATCTCATTCCAAATTTTCGCGATTATGGAGCCCATTGAGTAACTATAGAAAAGCCTGTACCTGATATCTGTTTAATTGTCCTACTCTCCTACTCACTTACACACACACACACACACACACCTGTACACTATACTACTAACTGAACCACCAGAATAATCAATTACTCCTCTACCATCTGACTAATATCGCTCCATAAGAATGCAAAACTATAGAGGTAAAAGCCATGACCTGTATGTATTTTTGTATTTAAGCATACAACATATTTCATTAACCACACGCTATACCAAACTTGATTTAAAGAGCTCTCCTGGGAACGACCTGTGACATCTTTATCCTTAAGAGGATATTCAACTCTTCCAACTAATTGCATATGTTTATGTTGTAATTGTTATACCCCATCATAAAAGACTCAGTTGAGCAAAGCTGGGCCCACTGAAGATGATAATCCCATGTCCCAACTCGGACATGAGTAAAAGCAGATGATACTTTTGTTTGTACACTTGCCTAGACTATGCATACTTTGACGGGTATTTGTTATATATACTTGTTTTAATAGTTGTATTTATATGAAAACGTATATAATACTTACATTTTCATCTCGAAAATCACTAAAACAGATATTTGTTTAAAAAAAAAAAAAAGCCACCCTATCCCGTAGTTTATAAAATGGGGTCACTTTTTTTTGAGTTTCTACTCTAGGGGTACATCAGGGGAGCTTCAAATGGGACATGGTGTCAAAAAAACAGTGCAGCAAAATCTGCCTTCCAAAAACCATATGGTATTCCTTTCCTTATGCACCCTTCCGTGTGCCCGTACAGCAGTTTACAACCACATATAGGGTGTTTCTGTAAACTACAGAATCAGAGACATAAATATTGAGTTTTGTTTGGCTGTTAACCCTTGCTTTGTAACTGGAAAAAAAATATTAAAATGGAAAATCTGCCAAAAAGTGAAATTTTTAAATTTTATCTCTATTTTCCATTAATTCTTGTGGAACACGTAAAGGGTTAACAAAGTTAGTAAAATGAGTTTTGAATACCTTGAGAGGTGTAGTTTCTAGAATGGGGTCACTTTTTGGGAGTTTCTACTCTAGCGGTGCATCAGGGGGACTTCAAATGGGACATGGTGTAAAAAAAACAGTACAGCAAAATCTGCCTTCCAAAAACCGTATGGCATTCCTTTCCTTCTGTGCCCTGCCGTCTGCCCGTACAGCAGTTTACGACTACATATGGGGTGTTTCTGTAAACTACAGAATCAGAGCCATAAATATTGAGTTTGGTTTGGCTGTTAACCCTTGCTTTGCAACTGGAAAAAAAAAATTGGAAAATCTGCCAAAAAAGTGAAATTTAGAAATGTTATCTCTATTTTCCATTAATTCTTGTGGAACACCTAAAGGGTTAACAAAGTTTGTAAAATCAGTTTTGAATACATTGAGGGGTGTAGTTTCTAGAATGGGGTCACTTTTTTGGAGTTTCTACTCTAGGGGTGCATCAGGGGGGCTTTAAATGGGACATGGTGTCAAAAAAACTGTCCAGCAAAATCTGACTTTCAAAAACCATATGGCATTCCTTTCTTTCTGTGCCCTGCCGTGTGCCCGTACAGCAGTTTACGACCACATATTGGGT
Source organism: Bufo gargarizans (assembly GCF_014858855.1). Taxonomy (NCBI): domain Eukaryota; kingdom Metazoa; phylum Chordata; class Amphibia; order Anura; family Bufonidae; genus Bufo; species Bufo gargarizans. The sequence goes on from NW_025334422.1 coordinate 161,071, forward strand.
GTTTCTGTAAACTACAGAATCAGGGCCATAAATATTGAGTTTTGTTTGGCTGTTAACCCTTGCTTTGTAACTGGAAAAAAATTATAAAAATGGAAAATCTGCCAAAAAGTGAAATTTTTAAATTTTATCTCTATTTTCTATTAATTCTTGTGGAACACCTAAAGGGTTAACAAAGTTTGTAAACTCATTTTTGAATACCCTGAGGGGTGTAGTTTCTAAAATGGGGTTTTTGGTTGGTTTCTATTATGTAAGCCTCACAAAGTGACTTCAGACCTGAACTGGTCCTTAAAAAGTGGGTTTTAGAAATTTTCTAAAAAAAATTTAAAGATTTGCTTCTAAACTTCTAAGCCTTGTAACATCCCCAAAAAATAAAATATAATTCTCAAAATGATCCAAACATGAAATAGACATATGGGGAATGTAAAGTAATAACTATTCTTGTAGATATTACTATGTATTATAGAAGTAGAGAAATTGAAACTTGGAAATTTGCACATTTTTCCAAATTTTTGGTAAATTTGATATTTGTTTATAAATAAAAATGATTTTTTTTTTTTACTCCATTTTACCAGGGTTATGAAGTACAATATGTGACGAAAAAACAATTTCAGAATGGCCTGGATAAGTCAAAGTGTTTTAAAGTTATCACCACATAAAGTGACACTGGTCAGATTTGCAAAAAATGGCCTTGTCCTTAAGGTGAAAATGAGCCCTGTCCTTAAGGAGTTAAGGATAGCCAGGTGCTGTCAAAACCTGGCCTGGAACATGGGGAGTAGTCACCCACCCAGCACTTTGACTACTCCCAATAAGAGCCATCCCGAATCAGCTATTTACAGCCATACACAATAGCAAAAGTGTCAATCAGCATTAGCTTCCGCTAACACATGAAAATACTGGCTCTTACTTCACCGAGGCCAGGAACCTCGGTGACACATACCTACCATCAATGACGCCCCCTTGTACCTTCCTACATGCCTCCCCCCTTTGTTCAACCCTGAGGGAGTGAACACACACTAGACAGTATACCCTGGACAGGGCATCCGCATTTCCCTGTAACCGGCCTGCCCTGTGTTCCACCGAAAAAACTTCTGTAAGTTCTGTAAAGAGAGAAACTACCCGGGCATTTCTGTCCTTGGCCTGGCTCATCCATTTGAGATGGGAGTGGTCAGTCACCAGGCAGAACTTTCTGCCCAACAAATAGTAATGGAGAGATTCTAGTGTCCACTTGATAGCCAGACACTCTCTCTCCTCTATACTCTACCTGGTCTCGGCTGGGGTAAGCTTACGGCTGAAGAAGACAACGGGGTGCACCATATTTTACTGTAGGTAGCAGGTGTTTTTCTTGGAATGCTGTGTTCTTTTTCCTCCATGCATAACGCCCCTTGTTATGGTCAAATAACTCAATTTTTGTTTCATCAGTCCACAGCACCTGCTTCCAAAATGAAGCTGGCTTGTCCAAATGTGCTTTAGCCCACCTCAAGCGGCACTTTTTGTGCTGTGGGCGGAGAAAAGGCTTCCTCTGCATCACTCTCGCATACAGCATCTCCTTGTGTAACGTGCGCCGAATGGTTGAACGATGCACAGTGACTCCATCTGCAGCAAGATGATGTTGAAGGTCTTTGGTGCTGGTCTGTGGGTTGACTCTGACTGTTCTCACCATTCGTCACGTCTGTCTATCCGAGATTTTTCTTGGTCTGCCACTTCGAGCCTTAACTTGAACTGAGCCTGTGGTCTTCCATTTCCTCAATATGTTCCTAACTGTGGAAACAGACAGCTGGAATCTCTGAGACAGCTTTCTGTATCCTTCCCCTAAACCATGATGGTGAACAATCTTTGTCTTCAGGTCATTTGAGAGTTGTTTTGTGACCCCCATGTTGCTACTCTTCAGAGAAAATTAAAAGAGGAGGGAAACTTACAATTGACCCCCTTACATACTCTTTCTCATAATTGGATTCACCTGTGTATGTAGGTCAGGGGTCACTGAGCTTACCAAGCCAATGTGAGTTCCAATATTTAGTTCTAAAGGAATCAATAAAATGACAACAGTGCCCAAATGTATGCACCTGCCTAATTTTGTTTAAACAATTATAGCACACTTTCTGCAAATCCAATAAACTTCATTTCACTTCTCAAATATCACTGTGTGTGTCTCCTATATGATATATTTAACTGACATTTTTTATCGTAACAACCAACGATTTATACAGGAAAATCATGACGATTAACAAGGTTGCCCAAACTTTCGCATCCCACTGTATGTATGTAGCATACATACATACATACAGCACTGAGTATGTAGCATGTATGTATGTACAGCAGAACCAGCTACACTATATCACTATCTAACCTACACTGACTATCTCCCACTAACTATCTGTATTATATATATAAACTAACTAACTAACTAATGTAATGACACAGGAAAGCAGAGAGCACAGCAATAACACTGATGTCTCTCTCAGATCTGCAAAATACTGGATACAAGGTCTGCTGGGGAGGTTCTTATATAGTAAGGGGTAGGCAACTTTCCTATTGGTTGCTAGGGATGTTGCTAAGCTCAGACAAAGACATTGTAGCCTTCTTATTGGCCCACAAGCAAGAAGGGAGGTTACTGATGGAAAAAAAAAAAATCTAGAATATTTGAAATTACGAATATATATCACTATATTCTAAATATTCGCAAATTCTCGAAGTGCTGATATTCGCAATTAATATTCGCTATTCGAATATTCGCGCCCAACACTACTTTCGATACGCCTTGGGCACCACCAGCTGTTCAACCGTAGTTGGTTTACCTGATACAGCATCTTCTGATTAACCACAAAACGGGGAAACATCGACTTGGCCCCCGGTTGTTGAGGTTCACCATCAACTATTACAACATTTTCCCAGGCCCAAGATAGTGTTGGGTCCCGGTGCTGCGCTGTACCGAAATTTTCCCTGGAGACGTTGAGGTCTGCCAAATCAGAACCCGGCGGCAAATCCTCCACGTCTCCCACCATTATACTCAGCGGGGTTGTCTCCCCCTCTTCCACCGAAGTGGTGGCCACCCCTACCACCGGCCCTTCGGTCTCGGGTTCCCAAAGTTCTGGCCTCCCCCCTGAGCAAGGCCACTCTACTGGGGTTACGCCACTCTCAAGGGTATCGGTAAGTTTTGTATCAGGCCACAGTGACGGGAAACCCGGGAAGTCTCTACCAATTATAAGTTCATAATATAGATTGGTGGCAACGGCCACCTCGTGGATCCACCTGCCGGCCACCGTGGACAGAGACACCAGGGTGGTGAGAAAGTCCTTTAAGTCTCCATGGATGCACACGACCCAACTTTTTCGGCCAGTATACTCGGCGGGCTGCACCAGGGAAGCTCTTACCAGGGACACCAGACTCCCTGAGTCCAGCAGAGCTACCACCAGAGTGTCTCCCACTTCCACGAGGCACAGGTGGCTATTGTCTATAGTCTCTGGGGTACCTGTTGTACACAGTTTCCTGGCATGCAAGGAGTGGCAGTAGCCATAGCTGGAACCAGTTTCCGGGTCTCGGGTGGAGATTTCTGGGGTTTGATTGCCCCCCCAAAAGAATCGCCCTGTAGAGTACTGGTAGCCTCATAGTGCTCCCCCAGGTCGAAAATCTCAAGGGCATTACCAGGAGACACCTGGGCGATCCAGTGCTGGAGATGGTATGGCAAAGCCCTCCAGAATAGATCAGCCAACAGACGGTCCAGCATAGCAGTGGAACTCAGCACGTCAGGCTGCAGCCATTTTTGCAACCGGTTTAACAGATCATAATACTGAGGTCTTGCGGGTTCAGCCAGGTTAAACTCCCACTGATGCACACGCTGGGCCCGGACCAACACATTTACCCCCAGCCTTGCCAGAAAAACACCTGCTGGGGTCTGGATGCCAGGAACGGAGCGACGACCTCAGCTCACTGATCTCGGGGTAGTTTCTCCCTCACGGCCACCTTTTCGAACACCGCCAGATAGGTCTCAACGTCGTCCGAGGGGGTCATCTTAGGGATCACCGCACAGACCACTTTTTGGGCATCGTGGACGCTCTGGGATGCTCCTGCCGCTTGTACCGCTTGTAAAGCCATCACATGTTGCAATAACAGCTGGTTGGTTTCCTGCTGCTGCTTATTAGCCTCCCGCTGTTGCAAGTTAGCCTCCACAAGGGATTTCACGACAGCTTCCATTTTTTGAGAGACACGGGTTGTAATCTCGCTTGTTTGATGTAAGATATACAACCGTGCCCGGAAAAACAAAAATATTTTGGCCTTCACGCCAGCCTCTCTGCACTTGCCCGCATCCACGCACGCATCCTCCACCGATTATGGGGATTCGCTCTGGTAGTTGGAATAAGCGGGTGCAGTACAGAGGCAAAGTACAAGTATGTTTATTCACACATAAGGTCAATCAAAAAACACTCTTTGCAGGGTTGGTGTTTGTTCACACCGAGTAGAAAGTTCATGCATAACAAAAAACTACACTTGGCGGTTGTTCTGCCTCCAGCAGTCTAAATGCAGGCTTTAGGTGGCCTGCTCTCCCAACACACAGGTCTCAGCTTTTCAGCCCAGCACATGGCTCAGATCACAACACACAGGGTGTTCTCTGCTGCTGAGCCCAGCTGCCTTTTAAAGGATAGCCAGGTGCTGTCAAAATCTGTGCTGAAACGTGGGGAGTAGTCAACCACCCAACACTTTGACTACTCCCAATAAGAGCCGTCCCGGATCAGCTATTTACAGCCATACTAAATAGCAAAAGTGTCAATCAGCATTAGCTTCCGCTGACACATGAAAATACTGGCTCTTACTTTACCGAGGCCAGGAACCTTGGTGACACATACCTACCATCAATGACGACCCCTTGTACCTTTCTACAATATATATATTTTTTGCATAATTTATGTTAAACTGATGGCAAAACATGATATGAACTCACCTTTAGATTTCCATCAGTCATTGTGAGCCAAAACTAGGTGCAGGTCAAAAACACAGAACGGGGGGCGTGGCTTGCAGCCGAGCTTGATGGCCGCATGAATCTTCAGCTCCTGCACAAAGCGACTTTCATAGAGTGGTTTCCCCTTCCTTCTATAATCCTTTTTTTTGGAAAATTGTGGCCAAAGCCTCTTCAAGATGCCTAGAGGCAAATGAGCCCACACTAAACAGGGTAGGCTCTATTTTTACTTCAACAAGGATGCGGACACCGAGCCAACAGGCCCATTGGAGCCTCAACCATCACGCCACCTTCTGAGACAGCTCCCATGTCCTCTCCGCAATGACAGCGCGACAACAACACCCTCCACTCACCCCAACGCCTCACGTCTGTAATCAGGAACTCCGCGAGCAGTGGATTGGACAGATCCTCATCTCCAGGCCTTGCGAGAACAAAGACGCCATCTTCCCTTGACACGAGGAGCCCGGAGAAGCAAAGGCCTAGATTACAGTCGGTCGCGTCGGAGGAGGTAAGCCCCGGTCCCCCTACTACCTACCCTATCTCGTCCATATTACAGAGGTTCCCCACTTCTGAGCAGCCTGCCTTGGGCAACCTTCTGAAGGACATGCTTGTAGCCTTTAGCGCTGTGCTCTATAAGGATTTTTCTTCAGTACTAGTCCTGCTCCAATCCTCCATCTCAGACCTAGAAGCTAGAGTACTACACGTGGAGACCACAATGGGAGGATTCGCCACATCCCATAATCAACTTATTGACAATCACGAAGAAATGTCAGCGGACATTGATCGCATAAAGGCCAAATTAAACTACTAGCCCGGATCCACTTCTTCCAGACTAAAGAAGCTGCCCTGTCACCTGGTCATCAGCTATCTGAGATGTCGGCTGCGTAACAGTCAGTGAAATTATACACAGATCTGTCTGCAGCTACGTTGCGACAGAGGCGTTTGCTGGCTCCTGTCACTGTAGCTTTAAGAGAGCACAAAATTGCATACAAGTGGGGCTTTCCTGTAAGACTTCTGCTCACCCACAATGGTAAACACCACAGTATTGCCTGTGGCAGGCATAGCACTATGAAGTGCCTTTTGTGCTGTGGCATTAGCAGAATTTAGATATCTATGACTTTTATTCTAACCAGACTGTCTGTTACTGTGTAATTCCTTTAGCACCGTTCTATGGAAACAGTAGGTTTAAAGAACACAACAAATGCTTCAAATAACTTCTTTATTAACTTCAACTTTTCTTCATATATAACACTGCCACCTCCGCAGCAGATAGTCCATGTACATAACATATGTTGAAAAGATATCACAAAATGGCGGTATGCATAAGATGGTGGTTCAACTGTTCAATCTTTCATTTTCAGTGACTATTTTTTAATGACTATTCAGTCATTCAACATAAAATGGTGGATATATTTCTCTTTTGAGTATCTTTACTCTCACTTTAAGTTATTTAAGCACTTTATGATCTCTCTGAGAGGTATTTCTGAGGTCTAACTAATAGTTCTACTTGCTGAATTTGGTTGCAATTTGCAATATTCAGTTAGCAGTCACTATTAGCAGATTGGTTGAGTATGATCTGGTATGGTTGTATGCAATTTAGATTGCAATATGGAATTTGAATTTGGATTGTGAACTTTGTAGTTTTTTTTGTCAACTATGTTTTTATTGGAAATACAATTACAAAGCCAAAGAGATGAGTTAGGTGCATCAACAATGAGTAGGAATGTTTCAGCTCCATAATATATGTTCTCAGCTATTATCAATAACAAAGAATGTAGCAATTGAAAAGCCGACTATAAGCGGCCTACACATATTACAAACCAATAAGTAGGTATAAAGAAGCAGTATATGAGTAAAGAGAAAGAGTAAAGGGAAAGGTATAAAGAAGGAGAAAAGAAGAAGGAGGAGTAAGGGGAGGGGGGGACATCTCATCTGTGGAAATTTCAGATCTGAGTATCTCAAAATACAGAAGATATTGCTTGTCCTGTGGGGCAATAGGTGGAAGATAACCAGGGTGCCCAAGTCAAGAGGAACTTGTGATAGGATCTACATGATCTGCTACACATTTCTTCAAATCTGCAGATTTGGACTATTTTCTCCTTCTACTGTTCCACCGTAGGGGGTAAGGTATCCAGCCATTTCAAGGGTACAAGGGACCTGGCCGCTGTTAGGAGGTGTGTTGTCAAATTTGAGGAAGAAGGTTTATAGTCTTCCGTTACACAGTCTAAAAGAACCATAGACGGTCTAATTAGTGGGCAGGACCACCAATTAGTGGTCTAATTAGTGGGCAGGACCACCAAAGGTGGGTGAGCGACCCAATCTGTGTTTTGCATCTTCAACATAAATTTGTGGAAGTAAGACCATGAGTATAAAGAAACTCAGGTGTCCTATACCACCTAGAGACAATTTTGTGGTGGGATTCTTGAAGCCGAACACACCTGGAGTAACCATGGGAGTTTTGGAGTATGTGTGTTTTTTCTGCATTAGTCAGGGTGATGTTCAGTTATTTTTCCCAAGAAGCAATAAACCCAGGTGTGCCAGTATCAAGGGTATCTCTACAAATATACATAAATTCTGAAAGGTCGTCAAGACATGTGTTTCCTCAAATGACAACATAAATGCGTTAGTGTAGGGCGGGGCCACATTAGTACCCCACCGCTGTAAATAATAACGGTCCTCAATAATTTTCAAATAGAACCAGGTGTAGCATTTGCAGAAAAAAACTCTTGCTCCAAAGCTGTGTATTTACTATTTTGTAATAAAGTGGCCACAGCCTGAATCCCTTCACCATGACCAACCGAGGTATATACGCTCACCACATCTATAGTAACCAATAAGCTTTCAGGGGGAACTGACTGTAACTCAACTATTGTTCACAGAAAGTGTGTTGTATCTAACAGAAATGACTGTGTATTTTTCTTATCAAGGGTGTCAAAACTTTCTCCAGAACAATGGCCAGAGGAGACAGTATGGACCCAACTGAGGTCACAATTGGATGGCCTGGAGGGTCTACCAAGGTTTTATGTACTTTTGGAAGAACATAAAATACAGAAGTAACCGATAATTGGTTTATCGGGACGTTGCGCCTCTGGTCATCTATGACCCCTAAATCCACATAGTGGTACACCACCTTCATAATTTTTTCTTTGATCTGGAAAACAGGATCTCTATGTAAGATTTCATACGTTTCTGTGTCTGATAGTTGGCGCATAACCTCCCCTACATATTTTAGTCTGTCCATCAGAACTATAGAACCCCCCTTCTCTGCAGGTTTCACAATTAAACTTTTGTCCTCCATTAAGGTATAAGTTGCCCTCTTTTCTTGTGGTGTGTCATTCTAAGTCATCTGTAATTCACCTCTCTTAATTGAGTCCTAACTGTGTAATTAATTGAGTTGCATCTAACACAGTCATTTCTTTTAGATGCAACACATTTTCTGTGAACAATAGCTGAGTTACAGTCAGTTCCCCCTGAAAGCTTATTGGTTACTATAGATGTGGTTAGCGTATATACCTCGATTAGTCATGGTGAAGGGATTCAGGCTATGTCCACTTTATTACAAAATACACAACTTTGGAGCAAGAGTATTTTGCGTATGGGCGGGGCCACATGGATCCCTCGTGTCCTTTTTGATCACCTGCCTATGAAGGGCTAAAATTCACTCTAGTCTATGATAAGAATATGGTAAGTTTCCTGGACCCTAATCCCTAAAGGGATCAGCATGGTCGCCTTTACATGGATCTTTATAGAAAGGAAAACCGACAGAAACAGTATTCTCCATTTTACTAGCGCTCACCCTCCATCTTTGAAAAAGGCTATACCTAAGTCCCAATATCAAATGGTTAAACGTATAGTCACTGACCCAGAGACACAAGCACTGAGACTGGAGGAGATGACTAAAAGATTTAAAGAGAGGGGATACCCTACATTTATTTTAGATAAAGCTAAAGAAGAGCCTGACAGACCAACATACCCCTCTATTTGCGAAAAACCACCAAGAGTAACTTTTGTACACAAATTTTATCCCTATAATGCAGGTTTTGATAAGATAATCCGGAGACATTGGCACTTGTTAACAAAGGCCTATTCAGGAGTGGAAGAATTTAAAAATCCACCACTAATTTGTAATAAAAGGAACCCGAGTTATAGGGATAAGTTGGTCCATGCTGATTTGGGCAGCAGAATAGAAACATTGAAGCAAAGTGTGTTATCAACACAGAGAAAAGGCACGTTCCTGTGCCTCCATTGTCTTCAATGCTCTCATATAATCAAAGGCCCAACATTGCATCATCCCCATACAGGGCGTGCTTTTGAAATAGAAGGTTTTTTCACTCGTGAATCCACTAATGTGAATTATCTTATAAAATTCCCCTGTGGCCTGTTATACATTGGAGAGACGATGCAGACAATTAGAGATCACACATGTAAGCATAAATCGACAATAAGGACAAAGAATCTACTGTTACCCCTCCCAGATCATTTTGAAAGATACAAACATACTATAGCACAACTGAGATTTCAAGTGCTAGAGCAAGTAAAAAGGCCAAGGAGGGGCAGAGACATTAAAAAACTTTTATTGCGTAGAGAGGCATACTTGATCCATATACTAGACACATTGCATCCGAGGGGCCTCAATAGAGAATATGAAATTATGCATCTTTAATTTCTTGAGTTTCTCTGTGGGTGTTTTCTGACTGCTTTCTTCTCATATCATTTCTTTTATAGACCCCCTCTTTCTGCTGAAGGATCCTTTGGGTATGATCTAATATCCTTTGGTCATGACTAGAATGTTTTGAAGATGTTGTGATTTTATTGTTATTTTGCTGTTTTGTAATTTAGTTTTTTCAAAACTGAATGATTACCACCTGGTGGTTACCACCCAGTATGGGCGTCTGACGTCACTACATGTGGCCTAATCAGCTCCTCTCCCTATATACACTGTGCACATGCATATAACGATGTACCTGTTGAGAAAGGCATTTAGCCGAAACGCGTCCTGGTTGTTGGGACATACTATGTTGATGGAATAAAGCTGATATTTTCATAAGAAGACACGGCTGCCGGGATTTTTCATATCGCGTGTGTGGGGTTCACAGCTTCCCGTGGCAGCGTGCGCAACGAGCGAGCGCCGGCCGACTTCGTTACTCACACTGCTACTATAGTCAGTGATACTGAATATAAGACATACAGTAGGAACATCTGAACTTTCCTGTACATGTGTATTTGCTAAGAAACAGCTAATGCTGCAAATTAAATTTCATTTTGAAATGACCTTGCATGAACTGAATGATCACACTTACACGAAGCCTTTTCAAAGCAGCTTGGTCAGTGTCTTGAACCAGGGACTCAGGAAGTAAAGCATGGATTCTCATTTAAGAGGCTGCAGTTCAGAAGTCTGGACAATTCATCTAAGCCAGTTTTTTTTCTTTTACTTTACAAATACACATAACATAAAATACATGTAAATGGATTAGTGCTGAATGGTTAATATTATTATTATCTCCTTATTTTACATTGTGCATACCCAGATCTATATGGTTATTATTACATGGTTAATCCCTATTACAATATGGAAAGTTCACATTTCTGTGTGCTGCTTTTGAAGACTGGAATTACAAATGACTGTTTAACCAGATAGTTATGCATATATTTTTCATTATTTTATTTCTGTTTGTAGTTTTTCAAAATTTGCTTTTCTCTACATGATTAATGGGAGCAGCCATCTTTCTTAAGGTGCTGCTCTACCTGTTCTAAGACATAATTTACATCTGCCACATAAACAAAGGAAACTGGTGTGCGCGAGGGAGCTTATGAGCCCTATGGACAGAGAAGGAGCCAGCAAGCAGGCCACAGCCTGTGTCAAGGAATGGAGCTACCCTGGCAGCCGGACTCTCTGGAAAAATTAGAAGTGCGGGAGGCAGGTCTAGGCCTCCAGGAGGCGAAGGACCAGGATGCATAGTCACAGATAGTAAAAGGCCCCCATGCAAGAAATTCACATGGGTCCGTTGCTCTTCAGTTGCTTATCACAAAACACCTCTTTTATGTCTCTCCACCAATGCACCATACATTTTGAGCTATGACACTTAATAACTTTTAGTCTTTCACATGCAAAATAAGTTGTTTATAAAGTAAAACAGATCCTTCTTATCTGTTAGGCCCATGTGCAGCTTCACAGGTTGCACATATGGTATATCAGTGCCTGATAAGGCCAGTGCATCCATTTTTGTTAGACGGGTCCCCTGATAATAAGCTGATGACAGGGTATTCCACCACTCTAATTTAAGTTCCCTGCAATGACACCACAGGGAATAAATGCAGTGGCCGAGTTTGAGGTGGCCCCCATCCTACCCTTGGCCCTCTGGACACCATCAAGGTGTCACGAGGCTTTGCTGCTCTCTGGAGGGGATGGTAAGGTGTGGTGCACCCTAATGGACAATAAGTCCAGAGAGTCAATGTTTGCAGTAAACCAGTGTGCTTCTGGAGGAACTTAAGTGCAAAACAATAGAGGCAATGCACTGAGCTAGCTTATCCAGTGTCCCCTATGGCAGCAGAAGATTTTATGCTGAGGAAAGGCCTGAGCTAGCTGTCCCTTTGAAGGCTAGTTCAAGGTGGCCATAGCCTCAATACAAGTCAATGGGAATGAGTAAGCAGTTTCCAATTTTTCAAAAAAAAAGTCTGAATTAACTAAACTAGATGGTCAAAAGTTCACTGTATCTTGCTTTTCCTCCAAAACTCAGTTCTCTTATGACAGACTGTGAATGAACTCTTTCCACAATTCAGTTGAAATACAGTGCAATAACAGTGAAATTGAACAGAATATAAAATGCAATTCAACAGTAAAAAACTATAAATTACAGCACAAGTTAACCCTTCAAAGTGCACTAAAGTAGTGAGTTGATGGCTTTGCAAAGCAGCAAAAGGAGCAAATGTGCACAAATGTCCAGACTCCAATGTACTCTTGCTCCAAGGCACTACATAAACAGTAATGCATGGACGTGTTGGGTTCCCCAGAGTAAAATACGGTCTTTGCAGCTGCTCTAAGCAGTGACTGGTAGATGAGGTGACATCTCCCTCTATTCCTTAGTGAGCTATATAGAGGGGTTTTCTCTTATACATTTATTACTATAAGGGTATAATTGCTGGGGGTTTAATTGCTGGCACTACTGATCATGAGAAGGGTGGTCCCCAACTCCCTGGGTGCATGCATGACCCTTGCTCTAGTCACCTGTATGAGACTGCTGAGTAAAGCACTGGGCTATCTCCTCTAGCTCTACAGAAGTAATGTCACTCATGCACACCACTGCAACCATTGGGAAGCTGGGGACCACTGTGTTTGTGTTCCAGTGGTTGATCCCTAAGCAATCATACATTTATAATGATAAATGTTGTTCATGGGAAACCCATTTAAACTTGATGTTCCCTTTAAAGGGAACCTGTCACCTCTACTATGCTACCCTCACTGAGTGTTTCTAAATGTTCATTGTTTTACCCGAAACATATAAATTACACTTTTAATTTCATTTGCAGATGAATTCAATAAGTATTATACATTTTTGTACTTCCCGCCTTTTATGCAAATTACCATAAAAGAGTCATATCTTACTTGTGTGACCAACCAGAGAAGAGTCATATTTTCAAGCTCTGACTCATCTCAGGTTAATTTGCATATGTATCAAATCGTGTATCAAATCGTTTTTTTTTACACAATAAAAGCACACAGAGCTATGGGGACTGGGTATTGCAGATGTGCTAGCGGCCATCTAGCAGCCCATGTCCTCAGCTCTATACACAAAATCCCGGTGACAGGTTCCCTTTAAAGGGAATCTGTCTTTAGATTTTAGCATATTAAGCTGTTACCATTGCAATGTTCAATAAACTACCTTCTTTCCAGCAAGGGTCTTCGTTCTTTTTTTTCAAATTGTCATTTAGATAAAAAAGCGATTTTTCAAGGTGCCCAGAGCGGTGTTATTCCTCTACTCTAGAGCCCAGTAACGCCACCCTGCAGTGCCCAGCCGGCCTATATTTCAAGCCCAGCACGCCTCTGTCACAACCAGACAGCTGAGAAGCTCTGACAGAAGCCTTTCAGAACCTCCTCCTTGAGTTTTCTTTGTTGTGCTGTTCAGTTCCTCATCTCGTTAGCCTCTCTCAGCTGTCATGTAGTTGGACTGATTGCTTCCCTTTAAATTCCTCCCCATAATGCATTGCTGGGCGACTTATACTTCTTCCTGGAGTGTGTGTGCATGCTGATCCTATTTCCCAGTCTGCTACTAAGTTAAGTGCTGTACATTTATCTGTTATTTTCTGTTTGCTGGATCCCAGGTGACCCTGACTCCCTCCGTGTCTGGTGTAGGGAGCCGGTGGTCGTGTCCCCTCACTATTGTAGGGTGTTCAGGTGTTATATAGTCGAGGTACGTGGATATGCAACCATCCACCTCTGGGATTTTTGCATAGGCTGAGCAGCCAGGGAAAGTGCCAGGTTTTGTGCAGGGGTCTCCCTTTTGGTTCCTTAGCTTTGGATCCAGTGAGTCATTTATGCATGTTGCATTGTCTTGTTTTCTGTACACCGTCCGTGACATTATAAGCCGCCAAAACCGTCTCAAGCATGGATCCGGTTTCACTTTTGGCTGAACACTTCCAGGGTCTTTCATTGGAGGTAGCTGATCTCCGTAAGACTTTTTCTCAGCTTCAAGTGACCGGTTCAGCTTGCGTTCATGGAGTTTGTTCTGAGCCTAAGATCTCGCTCCCGGATACGTTCTCCGGGGGTAGTGAGAATTTTGTGCGTTTTAGAGAGGCTTGCAAACTCCATTTTCGCCTTCTTCCCCATTCCTCTGGTGATGAGGAACGGAGGGTGGGGATCATTATATCGCTGCTCAGGGGTAACGCTCAGTCTTGGGCCTTTTCGCTGCCGGATTGGGCACGACCTCTCCGTTCAGTGGATGAATTATTTTTAGCCCTGGGTCAGATATATGATGATCCGGATCGTATTGCTCTGGCTGAGTCTAGACTACGTCTATTATGCCAGGGTAAACAATCCGCAGAGATATACTGCTCAGAATTTCGGAGATGGGCAGCTGATACTGGTTGGAATGATGCTGCACTCCGAAGTAAATTTTGCCATGGTCTTTCAGAGGGATTGAAAGATGCATTTGCCTTTCATGAGAGGCCTATTTCCTTGGACTCTGCTATGTCTCAGGCCGTTCGTATTGACAGGCGTCTTAGAGAGAGAGGAGAGATATCTCCTTCCTGTCATACTCAGTCCTAGGACAGTGCAGCGGTCTCATTCTGTGCGCAGGGGTCTCGGTCGCTGTCAGCCCCTTCTGAGCAGGAGCCCATGCAGCTGGGGTTGATTGCTTCTGACAATAGAAGATTCAGCTCGCATGGGAGGGTTTGTTTTTGTTGTGGAGGTATAAATCATTTGGCAAATGTTTGTCCCTCTAGGAGATTCAGGCAGTTTTCTGGGAGTAATAAAGAAACAAACAGGAAAAAATCTTTTAAAAATGTTCCGTCTGTTACTATTGGCAGGGTTGAGGCGGAAATTGAAGGTTTTCCGTTTGCTTGTAGTTCCCGTTTTGTCCTGCCTGCTAGGGTGGCGCTAGAGAGCAAGAGCATTTTTTGTGAGATTTTTGTGGATAGTGGAGCAGCTGTCAATCTCATTGATAATCAATTTGCAATAACTCATGGTTTCCAGGTATGCACTTTGGGAAAGGATATTCCTGTTTTTGCTATTGATTCGCTCCACTTTCTCAGAAATCATTAAAGGGCATAGTTCACAATATCCGTTTAATTGTGAGTGATGCTCATGTTGAGGATGTGTCATGTTTCGTCCTTAGCGGTTTGCCTACTCCTCTAGTGTTGGGGCTACCCTGACTCACTAAACATAACCGCACCATTGATTGGCAAGCGAGGCAAATAAATGGTTGGAGTGACTTTTGCAGAGAGAATTGCCTCACGACATCTGTTTCTGAGGTTGCTGCTAAGACTGTACCATCTTTTCTCTCTGAATTTTCGGATGTCTTCTCTGAGAGCGGAGTTCAGGATTTGTCCCCGCACAGGGAGTACGATTGCCCTATTAATCTCATCCCAGGCGCCAAGCTGCCTAAATCTCGTTTATACAATCTTTCCCAACCTGAGAGGATCGCTATGCGTGCTTATATCTCTGAGAGTCTGAGAAAAGGACACATACGACCCTCGAAGTCACCTGTTGCTGCTGGTTTTTTCTTTGTTAAGAAAAGAAAATGGTTCTTTAAGACCTTGTCTGGATTTCAGGGAGCTGAACAGTATCACTATTCGTGACCCTTATCCGCTTCCTCTTATCCCGGACCTGTTTAACCAGGTTATTGGGGCTAAAGTCTTTTCCAAATTAGATCTAAGAGGGGCATACAACCTGGTCAGGGTCAGAGAAGGAGATGAATGGAAGACGGCCTTCAATACCCCTGAGGGCCATTTTGAGAATTTGGTTATGCCTTTTGGTTTGATGAATGCCCCAGCCGTTTTTCAGCATTTCGTGAACAGCATTTTTTATCATTTAATGGGGAAATTTGTATTAGTGTATTTGGATGACATTTTGATTTTTTCTCCTGATTTCAAAACTCATAAGGAACATTTACGTCAGGTCTTGCTCATCCTGCGGGAGAATAAATTATATGCGAAACTGGAAAAATGTGTGTTTGCTGTTCCAGAAATTCAATTTCTGGGGTTTCTTTTCTCCGCTTCTGGTTTTCGCATGGACCCCGAGAAGGTCCGCGCTGTGCTTGAGTGGGAGCTTCCTGAGAATCAGAAGGCGCTGATGCGTTTTTTGGGCTTTGCCAATTATTACAGAAAGTTTATTTTGAATTATTCCTCTATTGTTAAACCACTCACTGATATGACCAGAAAGGGGGTAGATTTTTCTTCTTGGTCAGTAGAGGCGCGTAAGGCTTTTTCTAATATCAAGGAGAGTTTTGCTTCTGCTCCCATCTTGGTGCAACCTGATATTTCTTTACCCTTCATAGTTGAGGTTGATGCTTCTGAGGTGGGTGTGGGGGCGGTCTTGTCTCAGGGTTCCTCTCCTGCCAAATGGCGACCGTGTGCCTTTTTCTCGAAAAAACTCTCCTCCGCAGAGAGAAATTACGGTGTGGGAGATAGGGAATTGTTAGCCATCAAGTTGGCTTTTGAGGAATGGCGCCATTGGCTAGAGGGAGCCAGACACCCTATTACCGTATTTACTAACCATACAAATCTGGCCTACTTGGAGTCAGCCAAGCGTCTGAACCCGAGACAGGCCAGATGGTCTTTGTTCTTTTCTAGGTTTAATTTTGTTGTCACGTTCCGCCCTGGAGTTAAGAATGTGAAGGCAGATCCCCTGTCACGTTGTTTTCCGGGAGGCGGGAATTTTGAAGACCCGGGTCCCATTTTGGCTGAAGGTGTGGTGGTCTCTGCTCTTTTTTCTGAATTGGAGGCAGAGGTGCAGGCAGCCCAGTCAGAGGCTCCTGATCTTTGTCCTCCTGGGAGGTTGTTTGTGCCTCTCGCTTTAAGACACAAGATTTTTAAGGAACACCACGATATGGTTCTTGCTGGGCACCCGGGGGCAAGAGCCACACTGGATCTCATCGCTCGGAGATTCTGGTGGCCTGCGCTTCGTAAGTCGGTTGAGGGTTTTGTGGCAGCCTGCGAGACTTGCGCTCGTGCCAAAGTCCCTCATTCACGGCCATCAGGTCCTCTCCTTCCCTTACCCATTCCTTCCCGTCCTTGGACACATCTGTCCATGGACTTCATAACGGACCTGCCTCGTTCCTCGGGGAAGACTGTGATTCTGGTGGTGGTGGACTGTTTTAGCAAAATGGTGCATTTCATCGCTTTTCCTGGTTTGCCCAATGCTAAGACGCTGGCGCAGGCATTTATTGATCACATTGTCAAATTGCACGGTATTCCTTCAGACATAGTCTCTGATAGGGGCACGCAGTTTGTTTCCAGATTCTGGAAGGCTTTCTGTTCTCGCTTGGGGGTTCGGTTGTCATTCTCTTCTGCTTTCCACCCGCAGTCGAATGGCCAGACAGAGCGCGTCAATCAGAATCTGGAGACATATCTGCGCTGTTTTGTGGCGGAGAATCAAGAGGATTGGTGTTCTTTTTTGTCCCTTGCGGAGTTTGCTTTAAATAACCGTCGTCAGGAGTCCTCTGATAAGTCACCATTTTTTGGTGCATATGGGTTTCATCCGCAGTTTGGGACTTTCTCGGGAGAGGGGTCTTCTGGTTTACCTGATGAGTACAGATTCTCCTCGTCTTTGTCATCTATTTGGCAAAAGATTCAGGATAATCTAAAGAGCATGAGTGAGAGATATAAGCGTGTGGCAGATAAGAGACGTGTGCTTGGTCCGGACCTGAATGTTGGTGATCTGGTGTGGTTGTCTACCAAGAATATCAAATTGAAGGTTCCCTCCTGGAAGTTGGGTCCTAGGTTTATTGGGCCTTACAAAATCCTGTCTGTCATCAATCCTGTTGCCTACCGTCTTGATCTTCCTCAGACTTGGAAGATCCATAATGTTTTTCATAAGTCCTTATTGAAACCTTATGTCCAACCCATTGTACCCTCGCCTTTGCCTCCTCCTCCGATTATGGTTGATGGGAATCTTGAATTTCAGGTCTCTAGGATTGTGGATTCTCGTCTATTCCACAGTTCTCTTCAGTACCTTGTTCATTGGGAGGGTTATGGTCCTGAGGAGAGGATGTGGGTCCCAGTGACGGACATTAAGGCCTCTCGTCTCATCAGGGCTTTCCATAGGTCCCATCCTGAGAAGGTGGGCTCTGAGTGTCCGGAGTCCACTCGTAGAGGGAGGGGTACTGTCACAACCAGACAGCTGAGAAGCTCTGACAGAAGCCTTTCAGATCCTCCTCCTTGAGTTTTCTTTGTTGTGCTGTTCAGTTCCTCATCTCGTTAGCCTCTCTAAGCTGTCATGTAGTTGGACTGATTGCTTCCCTTTAAATTCCTCCCCATAATGCATTGCTGGGCGGCTTATACTTCTTCCTGGAGTGTGTGTGCATGCTGATCCTATTTCCCAGTCTGCTGCTAAGTTAAGTGCTGTACATTTATCTGTTATTTTCTGTTTGCTGGATCCCAGGTGACCCTGACTCCCTCCGTGTCTGGTGTAGGGAGCCGGTGGTCGTGTCCCCTCACTATTGTAGGGTGTTCAGGTGTTATATAGTCGAGGTACGTGGATATGCAACCATCCACCTCTGGGATTTTTGCATAGGCTGAGCAGCCAGGGAAAGTGCCAGGTTTTGTGCAGGGGTCTCCCTTTTGGTTCCTTAGCTTTGGATCCAGTGAGTCATTTATGCATGTTGCATTGTCTTGTTTTCTGTACACCGTCCGTGACAGCCTCCTCATAAATAAATTTCCTCCCACAGCCGAGCTGAACAACGCCGCCCCCTCCGCTACGTCATGTAATTTATTCAACATACGAACCTTGCTTCGTCCTTACTTGCGCATGAAATCTCGCGCAGCTGCAGTATCGCCGACTGCCTGCGCCTGTCCGATCCTGCGGCTCCTGAGGCAACAGTGCTCTGATTACATCACTGGGCTCGGCGCATGCCCAGTGACACTATTGAGGCTGTTGCCCTCAGGAGCCGTAGGATCGGACAGGCGCAGGCAGTCCGCGATACTGCTGCTGCACGAGATTTCATGTGCAAGAAAGGATGAAGCAAGGTTCGTATCGGAGGGGGCTGCGCCGTTCAACTCAGCTGTGGGAGGAAATGTATTTATGAGGAGGCGTGCTGGGCTTGAAATTAAGGCGGGCTGGACACTGCAGGGGGGCGTTACTGGGTACTAGAGGAGAGGAATAACGCCCCTTTGGGCACCTTGAAGGTTCATTAGCATAACCAGAAAAATCGCTTTTTTATCTAAATGACAACAAGAAAAAAAGAAAGAAGACCCTTGCTGGAAAGAAGGTAGTTTATTGAACATTGCAATGGTAACAGCTTAATATGCTAAAATCTGATGACAGATTCCCTTTAAATAGGGGGGTTTTAAATAACAGGGCGAGTTTAATAGTTGCACAAGTGAGTTTCAGTTGGATGGAAGTTTTCTTTTCACACATCGTCCAAAGTAAACATACAGACTGGTTAAAGGAGTTTTTCTAGTTATTTGTTTTAGGCAGTGAAAATTTTGAAATAAAAAATAAATATAGTATATTTATATATAGTATATTTTTACATTCCTATTTAGAACATTGCTTGCTTATTGAAAGACCTTGTATTCGAACAAAGGAAATACCCCACATATCACAGAATTATTATGCAGTTTGACAGGAAAGTCTTTTGTTTCCTATATGCACATTAGTAACACTTTATGTCTAGTGAATTAAATGACAACTAATATGTGCCTATCGTCCATTACTGAGAACGTCCTGCTTATTTACATTTCTACCTTCATGATTGGTAATCCACAAAGGTTTTATAGAAAGTGAATTGTTTTCAAGTAGACCAGTCACCACTCCTGACATGTCTGTTTTATTAAATAATTTAATTCCACGTGAAATAACAATTCTAGAACATGTATTGTTATAGCTCTGTCCTGTGCCGTTCCCCTATTACCTCTTTTATTATTACAGTAGTTTATGAATAAATTGACAACTGGGTGTTACCAATTGGGGTGTGTCTCTTCACAATCTGACACTGTCCAATTAATTGCAAGAAAATTTAGACTAAAACCTTCAGAATCACAGGTGCATATCCATGAAGCAAACATAATTACAAAAAAACAAAATGGCTGCACACCGTTATATATACAAACAATAGAGCTAAAGAATGGGGGTCATTCTAGTTAAAAGTGGTACAATACCGACTATAAATGAGTAATGGAAGCTCTTAGCGCACATACGTGTCGGGCCCACCTACCAAGCGTCAAGGTGGCTTCCGCAGATGGGTCCCTATCACTAAATATACTGCCTCACTTTGGACTTACTAAAGCCTCCAATATTCAGGGCTGTGTAGGAGCCAGCTACAAAAGTACTCTGCTCAGAAGTCTGTCCAATTAATGTTGGCAATGACAGACTGTGTGGGGGCATACCCCATTGACAAGGGGAGCGGTAACACCCATTTGGCAATTTATTCATAAACTTTTGAATAGAGGAAAGCCGCAAAATACAGTTATATAGAAAAATTCTCCAGAATTCTTATTACATGGGGAATGCAAGTAGTTAATAAAAAAAAGACATGTCAGGAGAGATGTCAGGTCCTCTTTATTGAGAACCCCACACTCCAAACTCCTGTCATTTGTGGGACATTTCGACATTTTGCACAAGGAGAAAAATGTTTGTTAATTTGCATTAAAACATATATTTCTGGTCTTTTTTAAGGTGTCCTGAGCCATGTGCAAAGCAAGATTAGACAAATGGAACCCTCAGTGAAAAGTAACGACTACTGTATTTATTCATCAACTCCCCACTTAGGCTCTGTTCACACCTTGTTTTTTCCCTGTGATGTAGGCATACATATGTATAGGCATAAGTGGCATATGTCACCTATAGGCTGCTATTGTAAAAAGAAACAAACTGTAGTTATTTTACTACTGTGCTCATTGAAAACACAGTGGACTCGTCACTTTCCTATAAAGTCAGGGGCTGTTTGGCAATAGACCTTACAGGGAAATTTCCCGGTGAGACAATTCCCAGGGGGCCACCTGGGCCCTCCACTTGGCCGGTCACTGGACGTTTTTGGGGATGTATTTTGTGCTGATGGGGCAGTATTTTGTAAGGGACTGTGGTATTTTGCTCTGTTGGGGTGGTATAATGTGCCGCAATATGGTATTGCTGGCCCCGCCTACTGGTGTTGGCCCTGCCTTCCATCAATTTGGATCCAACTACAAAATGGGGCCACTTTTAGTATTTTTTCCAGGGCCACTTTAAGTTCCCAATCCACCCCTGTATAAAGTTGAAAAATAGTATTCCATTGCGTACTGTCCCAGTGCATACTGAACTATATAGACCAGGAGCCTTCCTGTTGCATATACTAGACATGATGAAAAATCAATGCTACAGCTAACAATTACCAAACAGTAATAAAAAAGTTATTTCAGTTGATTGAACACAGCCATCCTCATATCATCCGGGGGAAAAGTTTCTGCAACAGCAGCTCTGTTGGGTTAAATATAGAATGCTATATTGATCAATCTAAAGATGGAATGTTGTTCTCCTCAACCATTCAGATGTAGAGGAAATTTGGATCATTGTTTTGTATTGTGCTATTCAATGATGCTTTTAGTTATAGATTGTCCTGTTAAGAATTCTCAGATGTCCTCAGTAATACCAACTTTTAACATTTCCAAACCCTCACGGGAATGGGAGGTCCCTATACATTAGATCACCTGATTATCCCCCAGAAATCTGCAGTGATCACAGGGTTTAATTACGAACAGAGTCATAAATAGCCGCAAACAGGTCAAAAATTAAAACAAGATGAATGAGGGTCCTGCTCGCAAGAGCTTACAATCTATGAGGAGATGGGGGTGACACAGTAGTTAAAAAGTGCTTGTTTTATACATTGGTCCCGCCATCATAAAACAATGGGGGAGTAAATATGAGGCTGTATGAGCCGTCACCAGCTGATATCTGTAGTGCTTCTGAGTGCATGGGGTGTGGTGGATACTGATAGATATTCATCATCTGAAAGGGGGCAAATACTTTTTTACATCGGCTTACTATGGTTTTTCTGAAAACCCTAATGATTTTAAATGCATATTTCTTAATATTTTGTTATTTTATCTTCACCTGTTTGTCATAATCGCAGAGCTCATTAAAATGACACAATAGTGTCCGTCTTTCTAAAGTAAATTGCATTTAAAAGTCCATATTGTTTTTAAGGAAGTCGTAAAGCTCACTGTAAAGTGAACAATACTTTCTCTGCAGGATACACTGGCAGACACACTATAAATAGAGACCTTTTGTTTGTGGATGAATTCTTGGGTCCAAATGGAATGCAGATTATGCAAAAAATCAGACTTGGCGTGGAAAGGAATAGAAAAGACCCCAAATGTTGTTTTCCTACTCAGACATTTGCATAATGCTCCATGTTTTAGTAAATGGTGGCTTCCTGCTTCAAGTCCTTTAAGACATTTTGTTTTTACATTTTTAAATTTCAAATTTGATTTTCATTTGCTCTTTTTTTTCTATAACTAGGACTCCATGATCTTTTTCTGGATAATGTTTAATAGCTTCCAATCATTACCAGTCTTGTGTGATAACTTTTATGGAAAAACTGTACTTTGATGTGAACAGGATGCCAGACACACAGAAAGTAGAGGAAGGCTGGGTAGTTGTGTGTGGGACTATAGGTTATGCCTAAATCTCACAGGTCATGAAGAATTATGCAACATGAAAGGATTACCGGGAAACTATGTCAGATTTAATACTTGGCCATAGCCTTAATTTTTAGTTGTTCAGCCAGACACAGGAACTGCCAACTGTTCAACTGGCGTCGTGGCCTTCCCAATGTTTTTTTCTGATATGAGAATGAATCACGAGAGGAAGGTAACATAAGGATATATAAAGTGATAAATAGCTGGATGCCACTGTAACCCACTTACAAAAAAAATAAAAAATACTTACACATGAACCTCCAGAATGGAGAATTAACAGTTGTTAGCGTTCCTCAGTGTATGACCCCACGGTGCAGCTGGCCTCATGGGACTAAGCCACGCAACCAATGGCAGCTATTGGCTGCTACAGGTGGGCATGGTTTGGCATCATGAAGACAGCCGCACCGTGGGGTCATGCCCTTAGAAAATGGACTACCATAAGTTTGATCAAATTCATACAGGTTATACTATGAAAAGAATAAAGCAGTAGTGTTGGAATCAAATTGCATAAATTAGTCATTCAAAGGGATTTCCTGCTTAGGACAATCACCTTTTTAGAAGGATCCCTAAAAAATAAGCTAATCACAAGTGCTGAAGTCTCACCAATGAAGTATAACCAGTGGGACAACCAAACAGATTTCCCTACAGTGCCACCAACTGTGGAATGAAGAATTACACTGTTCTCATTGAAATCAAAAGCTAGCCACGTACTTATTTTACTCACTTATATAACGCTGACATATTCCAGAGCGCTTTACAGACATTATCATCACTCGCTGTCCCCAGTGGAGCTCACAATCTAAGTTCCCTATCAGGAGCAGGGCAGAGGACTGAGAAGAAGGACTAGCTAGGATTCGGCACCGGCGGTAGAACGCTGAACGTGTGTGTGCACAGGGCATCGGTGGTCATTACAGTGCCGATGCGCTGTGCACAAACACGTGCAGCGTTCTACTGCCGGTGCCGAATCCTAGCTAGTCCTTCTTCTCAGTCCTCTGCCCTGCTCCTGATGAAGTGTCCGGCCCAATGGACGCAGAAATTCGTCGAGTGGGATGAGAGGACTTTAGCTTAGGTAGCATCTAGGTAGCACTGCGCATCCCACTTGAGCCCGATTTACAATGGGCTCTTGGGTTAGTTAGCGGTCTTCTAAATATCGCTTTCTGGAGGTGATACTAAGCTTGGTGGGATAGCAAATTTAGGTAGCAGTGAGTACCTCTGCTGCACCCCACTTTAGTCTTCTGGAAGACGATTTACACTGGGCTCCTTTGATTTTAGTGCCCCTTGATAGCAGCCTGACTAATAACGCTTTGTGGGGGACACTATCTGTGGTGCGGCTTTAAACTGAATGTACTAGACCAGCATAGAGAACATCCCGCTCAAACAGGGATTCCCTCTATATACAGGATGTGTCCAAATTACATTTTGTGGTTAGAGGGACAGGTGTTGGAGTATTAATATACCATACACCTGTCCACACCCGCATTGTTTGTTGTGGATAGTTACCTGTCACCCCACACTGCATAATAAATTAACAAATACAATCCGGGGTGGGCCATAGTGAACACTTTGGGCCAGATTTATCATTAGCTCAAGTCAAAATAATGGAGTGAAAAAGTCGCAGATTTTTGCGCAATCGCTAAAACTGCGCAAAAATGTGTGACTTTTATTGGCTCTGCGCTATGCTCGCCAGTTTTCTGAAAATGGGCGTGTTTTCTTATGTAAATAAATCTGTAGACAGATTTACTATTGCGACAATTTCACAAAAGTCACAAAAAATTGCGCAATTTCACTCCAGTGAGGACCATGCTTATCTTATGCGACTTTTTAATAGAACATGCAACTTTTTCGTGAAGACTTGCGACTATTGTAAAGCCGCTTACTGGCGGATAAACTGCTACCATCAAACCACATTTATCACAGTCTTAAAGGGCCGATCATAAATCTGACTTGGCCAAAAGTGACTTTGGACATATGGAAAAGTGGAGTAAGATGTAAGTGTAATGATAAATCTGGCCCTTTGAGTTTTGACCCATCTGCAGTGTGGAGACGGGTAATGTGGAAGTGGGTGAATATCTATTGTCTCCTACTCTCCTCAGTATCCCACAAATGCCTGTCTCTGTACTAAGAGAAATAAATGATTCGCCTTTTTATGTAATACTTGTTAATAAAGATGTATTTTTTTATTTTAAACCGCTCTTCAGGCAGTGATACACTGGAAGGGATTGCAACCACTTATTCAAAGGATCTCAAAGTTCATATAGCTATAGGCAAATGATGAAGGGAGCGCTCCACTTTTTGCTTTTAATACTCCACTGTCTGTCGTATTTTATTGTCGTATTTATCATATTATAGTGGTTGCGATCCCTTTCATCACTTGGGACACCAAGGTTTAATCTCATGGTGGAGGTAAGACGGATCCGTCTTCAAAATGCATTCAGTGTTACTATGGCATCCAGGACGCTATTAAAGTCCTGGTTGACATAGTAGGAGCGGGGAGCGGGGGAGCAGCATACTTACCGTCCGCGCGGCTCCCGGGGCGCTCCAGAATGACGTCAGAGCGCCCCATGCGCATGGATGACGTGTCCATGCGATCACGTGATCCATGCGCTTGGGGCGCCCTGACGTCACTCTGGAGCACCCCGGGAGCCGCACGGACGGTAAGTATGCTGCTCCCCCGCTCCCCACTACACTTTACCATGGCTGCCAGGACTTTAGCGTCCTGGCAGCCATGGTAACCATTCAGAAAAAGCTAAACGTCGTATCCGGCAATGCGCCGAATCGACGTTTAGCTTAAGGCCGGATCCGGGTCAATGCCTTTCAATGGGCATTAATTCCGGATCCGGCCTTGCGGCAAGTCTTCAGGATTTTTGGCCGGAGCAAAAAGCGCAGCATGCTGCAGTATTTTATCCAAACAAAAAACGCAAATCTGCTCTGCTAAAAAAAATTGCCATTGAAAACAACCTGCAATTTTTATGGATATTTTAGTGGCGCTCTTTTGTTAACACAAGTTTGAATGGTGTCTTCTCATGTGTTTTTCCCTTTAGAGAAGTGGATTAAAAAAAAAACACCATTGCTTTAGTATGCTATATAAAAAAAAAATTCCAAGCAAACACAACACCACATGGAGAAGAACGCCAAAAGATGAAAACACTTATGTATCCTGGATTTCATATTTTCCATAGACTTTCAGATAACGTCTGGAGCTGTTTTTTTTCAGCATAAAAAAGTATACCAGTCAGTCACGGACTTTATTACCTTACCCTTTCTGCTTTCTGACCACAATCTTCTTTCCTTCACTATAAAGATCTCTCCCCTTCGGTAAATGAATGGTATATGGAACCATTCATTTCAATGGATCCGCAAAAAAAAGGAAGGTACTCCGTATGCCTTCCGTTTCCGTATTTCTGTTTTTACATTTCGTTTAAAGATAGAACATGTCCTATTATTGTTCGCATAATGGACAAGGATAGAACTGTTCAATCAGGGGCCAGCTGTTCCGTTCCACAAAAAACGGAATGCACACGGACGTCATCCGTATTTTTTGTGGATCTGTTTTTTGCGGACCACAAATACTGAAAAAGCCATACGGTCATGCGTAAGAGGCCTACCAGTCATGCCTTTCACACATACAGAGATCTACATGTCATTAACTCCCAGCAACTCATTGACACCCTACAGATATTTCTCGCCCCAATCTCTTCCTTCTCTTGCCCGAATGTGGCTGCTAAGTAATCATTACAACCATACCCCCAAACCACCATGGATGAAGCAGCTCCAACTACAATCCAACACGACACACACCTGAAACACATTTTCTCCAGCGGTACTCTAGGTGCACCAAACACTTATGGAGAAAATCCAGAATACCTGCAGATTTCCTCCATCATAAAGTTTTGCTTAAAAACTACAACTTAGCCCTTCACCTCTCTCATCTCCTCACTCTCAAATAACCAAAATGACTCTTTGATATATTTCATTCCCTTCCCATAACTGAACTCTGTACTGAAAACCTGGCCACTTACTTCAGAGATATGATTGGTAACATCCAGCTTTTTGTGTTCTCTTTTTCTTTTGACCCTGTAATGGAAGAAGAAGTCTCCAGGCTTCTCTTCTACTTGACCCATGACTTGCAGCAGTGATCATATTCCCTCACATCTCCTCCAGTCCCTCTCTCCTGCAGCTAATAGTAAGTGCTATATCTCACCCACATGCTTTATTCACATCTATACTGCTCAGTACTTCTTTATAATGTCCTACAAGGTGGTTCTGAGTGATTCTGGGTGAGTGAGTGAGAGACAGGAAGCAGAATTTGTTGTCTCTACTTATACTATATGGACACATCATTACAGTAGTCTATGCTAGTCTCCATCCACCATCTCAGACACCACTGAGAATTACAGTATAGATGCAGCATGCAAAGGAGAAAACTGCAAAAATGAGAGATATAAGTCTTATGATGGTCAGATACTGTATTGTGTTATCACTCATGTATACACACATGGCAGTTTATTCTGAAAAGTTATCTGAAACTATAGCTACTCTTTAAAGATGTCTAAGGTCTGCAAATCCACTAAGTATTAGCCCTGGATCACACCAGCATTGTCGGCATTTGATTGTGACTCCAGTCTGTGTAGGAGCTCTAGATATCACTTATGCTTGCTGCTTCTGCTGATCAGGCTTCCTGTCACTAAACAATAAGATTTTTTACACAGAAAGAGAAAGATTTCTCCCTGTTAAGACAGACACAAAACGATTAACAATCACTACATCACCCCAGCACAGCTTTTACTGCCAAATGGCAGATAGCCAGGGATACTCCAGAGAGTCTAACATAGCCAGACCCCATCCTCCTCTGATCCCTCTTTCCTCCAGAACAATCTGATACTTAAGAGGAACAGCTCCCAAAGGTTCAACAAGCCTCACAGGACACTAAGACAAGGCAGCCAACCCCTGAGATAAGACGCCATATGAACAATAGAAGGAATTAGATGGGACCCTGCTGTATCCAACACCACCCAAACTTAGAAGAATAGGGCCGAGTGCGAGAACCAAGACTAAACCAGCTATAGCATACATTCATACACGGGCCAGAAGTAAAGGCTTGTTCACATCTATGTTTAATTACAGTAAACCATTCTAGCTTATACTTACAAAATCCTCTGTAGACAAACTTTCCAGATATGTATAAAGTGATCCTTCTAGAGATGTAAGTAGGGAGGGGGAAGGGGGAGGGGCATATCTGAGAACTGAGACCAACCCAGTTAACGCTATACCATGACCACTACCAGTACCATCAAATAGCTACTGAATAATATTAGCATGCTATTACTAAACAAGCCACTATACAATGACCAGTATTACCCCCATACAGTGACCATAAAGTGGTAGATGTTAATTTACACAGGCATTATGTAGACCATATAAGTTATTTCAGTATAGTAAATCCAATGACTTACTGTATAGCTGATGATTGGAAAACATTCACTTTTCAAGTCTTTTCCATTTGGCCCGGACCACCATGACAACTTATTCCATTGACATTGTGTCTGCAGAGTTTGGAACAGAGACATCTTTGACTACTCACTTTTTGAGCATCTGGCCTACCTTTTTACTACCTACACAAGGTCCCCATTCTACCGATGTCCCAAATTCTGCCTTCTTCTGCTCTATACCACTGTTACTGTAACTACTGTATGGCAAGGTTTCCCCCAAATTTTGTACTTCACAAATAGTGTCATAACTATAATTATATACCATCAGCCTATATGCCAGCCGTAGATGCCACCAAAATTATATGCAAACCACACATGCCTCCAAAATAATATGCCACCCACAGATATCCCCCAAATTTCGAGACACAGATGTCCCAAAAATAACAAAAGTTGTACTCACCTCACCAGGATTCCCCAGACGAACTCTGCCTGGTCCTGCGATACTTTAGGCCACAGGATAAAGGATAGCACCAACAAATGGCTCCCAAAAAAATGTAACAACCATGGTACTGCAATATACATACACAGAACCTACTAAACAAGTCCCTACAAGGAACCGAGGCAACTACCTTAAGGTATATGAAAGAATAAAATCTATTTTATTGAAATTATTAAAATCATATTTTGTCACAATAGATAATTATGAGCATAACATAAAAAATTAAGATAATACTCGAACAACGTCACCTCCTGGCAATACATACAGTGTCCCAATTGAATAGAATAACATATACCTTGGAAATAAAGATAGGCATATGGAATAAGGAGTATAGGAATCTGTAAATACACACAATAAATCCCAGTAGGGAGGGTGTAAAAATCATGGATCTCGCTTATAAACCAATAATATAATCCCTATTCCAGTGCATAGCCATACTCTGATAGTAGCGGATAAATCAATCCAAAAAAACGTGTAATTAGGCTTTATTCCAAATGGATTAAAATGCTGAGCGTTTCACAACTGCAGATATAGCATAACCATCTAGCCATTGCTCAGCTTATTAAAAAGCCAGGAAGTGACTGGGTGGCTATGCTATATTTGCAAGTTGTGAAACATGCAGATTTTTTTATCCTTTTGGCAAGAAAGCTGAGTTTCATGTGTTTTTTCATGCACAGGTGTCACTCTCTGGTCTTTAAGGACTATATTTGTTATATTTTTATATGAGTCCTAGGAGACCACAGACTCTTAGACACCCAATTTTAGTGACACTTGGAGCATATTTGGGATTTGGGTAGAATTAATTCGGATCTGAGTTTAAAAAAATTCGCTGAATCTGAGACTAAACAAATTTTAAGAAAACTCTAGTAGTAATCAGATCTGTTCTAGTCTTGCAGTACCTTTATAAATTGTCTATCACTGCAGGATTGTATTTAAAGTGCAATATTGTGGATATTTGGAAGTGTTCTTAATAAAGAAATATCTTCAAAACCTCCATTCCTTGACTATTGTGCAATGTGGACGTATAAGGATATAATACCTGTGAGGGAAGAGATACACGGCGGCACTGCCTTCGCTGATGTAGCCTTCAGTGGTAGGAAACCATTAGTGTGGTACATATACTCTGCTGCGTGGTGCTCAGCGACACAGAGGTTACGGCAGTGGTTCGCGATGAGGAGAGAGAGGATGAAGAAATCGCGGCAACTACCGGAGTAGGTAAATTGTTGCTGCTTTATTGGACACTTCCTTAGAAGTCGCTACATGGAGGATCCAGGTCGGGACACACTGTTGCAAGCGGCTATGCAACTTGCAACAGCGTGTCCGCCCTGGATCCTCCATGGCGCGTCTTCTAAGGAAAGTTCCAATAAAGCAGCAACAATTTACCTACTCCGGTGAGTGCCGCGATTTCTTCATCCTCTCTCTCTCATCACGTATAGGATCTAACTCACTTAAAACTACCTCATTTACTTGACATTTGGCATAGTCGGCAGGATGAATTCAACACCAGAAGAAACCACAGTAAGTGCCACATCTAGTACCCAAGGGAGACAACTATAATGAATGTGCCAAATATGACGGAAAAATTACCAACAAAGATGAGAGATGTTAGTGGCACTCTGTAAAAATGCAATTGTGTTTATTCCAGATGTGACATTTCAGCAAACATAACTTTCTCAAGCTTTCAGATACACTAAATTGAACTACTATATATACCTAAACACATAATGATGTAAATAAAGTTGAGGTCTGCACTATGCGATCACAATGTGATCCAGCGTGTTTCACAACAGACTGTATATGGTGAGTGTAATAAGAGAGAATGGTACCTGAGAGTGTGAGAGTATAAAAAAGCATCAGACATGCGGCTCCAAATCCTCAGCATTTCAGAAAGAAGGCTCTGCATGTTTCCTCTATGTCATTCAGGAAGTGCACTGAGGTCAAATGCTCCTGACTGTGCATGCTCTGGATAATTTGGCATTGCAAGGCTAAGAGTAAAGGATCAAAAAAATGCTGTTGTGTAGTAGAGGCAGTGGTAGGGAGCATGGCTGTTACTAGGGCTGCTATGCACAGGCACAAATGCTATTGTATGAGTGGTACCAGGAATGAATAGGCAATCATAGAAACGCATCTGGTAGAGCAGGACATAATGCCACGGATGGAGAATAGATGTGAACAGACAGACAAGGTGTTAGCAATGTGGACAAGGAAACTGTCTGGTCCCACAGTTTGTAGGTCCAGAACAGCATCTTTAAACTAAACCCACCCGTGACTATTGCCCGGGCCATGGGATCTAACTAAATGGGCCCTGAATTGATAATGAACCAATTGCAGGATTTTGCCCAATAATAACAGTTACCCTTATGTTGGTTTTAGACACTGAGTCAGAAGTCACAACTACGTCCAAACAGCTACCTGTTGTATTTGGAATGACATGAATTAGAAAACCCATGGATAATTTAACTGCAGCTAACAACCTTCCAATCCCTACAATAGGAATCACATGGATGGATATTCGGAAGAATAGTTTCACAAGAATTAATTGTAAAGGTAGAAGAACCAGTCCGCCTGTCTTACTGGGTAAACACTTACTACAAGCACTAAATGATCAATTATTCAGTGAGCTAGGAGATTTGCATTGACAACAATTCCAGAGCACAACGATTTCTGCAACAACTACAAGTGTCTGTCAACACAAACATGCACTTACACAACTGGAAGGAAAAGCAGGAGTGGTCAGAACCCGACCAGAAAACGAATATCACTAACTGCACACAAGAGATAACAATAACCTTAAAGTATAACTGCCATTTCATTTTTTATTCCCTTATGCTATAGTACACCCTGCTGTATAAGTGCTTTTGTGATTTAAAATTTGATAATTTTCAGTTTTATCTGCTAATAACTCCCAAAAATGCATGCTACTTTCCAATTCAGAAGCTCTCCCTCTCACAGCGTGCCATGTGCAGTCCGTCTTCTCAGTATTAGAACAAGAGATGGACAAGCTCCGCGATGAGGAGCTCAGCCCTGACGGCCTGAAGCTGGCATGAGGGAGAAAGTGGAGGGGGAGGGCTGCTTTAGATGGTGAAATCTTCTCAATGTTAGCAAGCTACATATGCAACTGGTCTTGTTTGAAAGCTGATAGTTCAGGCTTTCATACAAGACCAGAATGACAGCTCTAGTCCAAGCAACAGAGGAGAAATCACTGTTAGAAATAGTGTGAATCTGTTTTTACTTTCAGCTTCATTAACAGCATTCCCGATTCTATCATTGATATCTTCCTGTACCCAACAGATTTATCTCATTCTGGTATTGTCTGAAAGCTTGGGATGTCAACTTCAGACAATACAAAGCTGATATTTCTAACTGGTACCAAACCAGACATATAAGCGGCTAAAGCAGCCCCCCTCCCTGTCAATCTGGAAGAGAATGAGGGACAGCTGGCTATTAAGAGGTTAAAGAAATGCTTACTGATTTAATGTAATTGCAGGTCTTGTCTCTGGTTAGCTGTATGTGAGGATGCACACCTGCTCTAGGTACTGTGGGAAGTTATCTGAGTTCTGATTTGTCCTGCTAATTCATGTAATGAGAGCAAGGGCTTATGAGAAGTGAGGCAAATACAGGATGCCCTCAAGGAAGGGCAAAGATCATCACAGGAAGAGCAGCAGAGGCCATCTAGGAACCAATAAATCAAAAGCAAAACTTTTTGCTTCTCCACTTTCCCAAAAAGGGGCAGAGTGAGGGTGGAGAGGGGGTGGGGGTGGGGCCGGTGGTCCAACCACATTTATCATATGCTACGCAAGTGTTCTGCTGTAGAAGAACACCAAGGGCTTCTGTAGATTTCAGTCCAGGTACAGCACTGAGCTATGATAAATCTGTCCCTATGTATGTAGTAATGCTATAGAAAATGGTATACATACCGTCAGGGGCGTACATCACTGGGCCCCATAGTAAGAATCTGAATTGGGCCTCCTTACCCCACCCACTACCCACCCCTGGCCCATCCCACCCCCAAATTTTGTATACATGAGCTACTAAAACCGTTAGGGATACATCTTTTTATTTATTTTTTATTAACCAACTTTTATAATCCGTACTCTC
Organism: Bufo gargarizans; assembly: GCF_014858855.1. Lineage (NCBI taxonomy): Eukaryota > Metazoa > Chordata > Amphibia > Anura > Bufonidae > Bufo > Bufo gargarizans. The sequence goes on from NW_025334422.1 coordinate 193,376, forward strand.
ATACACAGCTGATATGACAGTGCTGTATGGGATGCAAAATAAACTCCAGTACATCAAAAGAGGTTCTTGCTTGGTGCTTTTATTCAATATGCGGCTAGAGTGTGACGTTTCAGCTTTTCACAGCCTTTTCAAACTAAAGCGCAAACAGAAAATGGTGTACAATTAGTGACAAAGGTTAGTGTATACATCAACATACGGTCTCATATATTGCAGTTCCATTAGTTACAGATTGATATGTCTAACGGTTGACACATCTACCAGTAGAGTGATCTGCGGAAACATTTAACATTGCATTCGCATAGCATATTCTCTCTTCATACTTTTTTTTTTTATAATTCTCTATGTATCGTGCCATAGATGCAGTCATTAAGTTGTATATATATACACTCCATAAGTTCCATGAGAGTAGAGCTCCAATTCAAAACAGTTGGTTGTCCGAGTTCTGGATCCAGAGTTCAGGAAGCTATCTAAAAGGTTCTGTACATTAATGATTAGGAAAATAGTGATACAAATAACCTACATACATCCTGGCACATGTGCTCTATAATGGGTGGAATGTGACAATACCTGGTGCCGCTCTGTGTGTGGAGATAAAGGATGGCAGGAGCAGATGTGTGCACAGCACTGAAGGAAGTCCATGCCACGCTCGTTTGGTCAGCGTCTATTTAAGGTAGTTTGCGCTTGCATCCCTAGCTGCTGCGCATGCGCCAGGCCCCTGTGCGTTCCACGCCTCTTTTCGCTGGGTAGACGTCTGCATTAGCGCTCAAGATCTCACGGGAGTATGTACATGGCCAGTGCGCATGAGCGAAGTCCCTGCATGTCATGTGCGTTCCAGGCCTCATTTGCTTACAAAGGCGGTCAAAGTCTCGCGGTAATTTGTGTGTGTATGTCATAATGTGTCTGTTACATACCAAATGCATTACAGGTATGTGGTGAAGAGTAAGTGGTCATGTTGGTAGTATAAAATACATAAGGCTAGGAAACATGTCATCGGGAGTCATATCCAGGAAAATAAAGTTGGATGACAAATGAAAGAAGGAGCAAAAAAGGGAAAAAAGAGGATAAAAAGGGAGGGAAAAAAAGGGAAGAAGATAGAGATTAAAGAAGAGGAGGAAGGGCTTACTATTGGTTATAAGGATACAGCATCCACGAAGGCACCAGCAAGCACAATATTCTATGGGATCTGAAATAAATTGATAAATTAGTTTATTATACGTGGTAAGGTTGATTATAAGATATCTGTCATTGTATATGGTATGCCTTTTGGTTCCAAGGTGTCCAGTTTGTGAATCCAAAAAGCTTCCCTGGTTTTCAACATTTTACGCGGTTGCCCCTCTCCTTGGTATAGGTATATGTTCTAGTACCTGGAATCTGAGTTGTGATAAGTGGCCTGCTGCGTGGAAGTGCGCCGGTACTGGTTGAAGTAAGTTTTCCCGTCTTATGGTCGATTTGTGTTGGCAATGCGATCGCTGATTTTTTGTGTGGTTTCGGCTACATATGCCAACCCGCACGGGCATTTAAGTACATATATGACATAGTTCGAATCGCAAGTGAAAAAATCGTTGATCTTGAAAGGTTTACCTGACTGTGGGTGATAGACGGATGACCCTTTTGAATATTAGAACATTGAAAACAATGTAGGCAGGGAAAGTTCCTTTATGTTGGGTGGACAGGACAGTTTGCCTAGCAAATGATCTTAGGGGCCAGATGTCTGCTCTAACTAACAGGTCTTTCAGGTTTTATTACGACGAGTGCAGGGTAGAACAGAATTTTGAAATTCCTCTACGTGAGGGTATGCCTGTGTAGTAACTGTCACGGACGGTGTACAGGAAACAAGACAAAGCAACATGCATATATGACTCACTGGATCCAAAGCTAAGGAACCAAAAGGGAGACCCCTGCACAAGACCTGGCACTTTCCCTGGCTGCTCAGCCTATGCAAAATCCCAGAGGTGGATGGTTGCATATCCACGTACCTCGACTATAACCCTGAACACCCTACAATAGTGAGGGGACACGACCACCGGCTCCCTACACCAGACACGGAGGGAGTCAGGGTCACCTGGGATCCAGCAAACAGAAAATAACAGATAAATGTACAGCACTTAACTTTGTAGCAGACTGGGAAAAGATCAGCATGCACACACACTCCAGGAAGAATATAAGCCGCCCAGTAATGCATTATGGGAGGAATTTAAAGGGAAGCAATCAGTCCAACACATGACAGCTGAGAGAGGCTAACGAGATGAGGAACTGAACCACAACAAAGAAACTCAAGGAGGAGGTTCTGAAAGGCTCTGTCAGAGCTTCTCAGCTGTCTGGTTGTGACAGTACCCCTCCCTCTACGAGTGGACTCCGGACACTCAGAGCCCACCTTCTCAGGATGGGACCTATGGAAAGCCCTGATGAGACGAGAGGCCTTAATGTCCGTCACTGGGACCCACATCCTCTCCTCAGGACCATAACCCTCCCAATGAACAAGGTACTGAAGAAACCGCGGACAAGACGAGAATCCACAATCCTAGAGACCTGAAATTCAAGATTCCCATCAACCATAATCGGAGGAGGAGGCAAAGGCGAGGGTACAATGGGTTGAACATAAGGTTTCAATAAGGACTTATGAAAAACATTATGGATCTTCCAAGTCTGAGGAAGATCAAGACGGTAGGCAACAGGATTGATGACAGACAGGATTTTGTAAGGCCCAATAAACCTAGGACCCAACTTCCAGGAGGGAACCTTCAATTTGATATTCTTGGTAGACAACCACACCAGATCACCAACATTCAGGTCCGGACCAAGCACACGTCTCTTATCTGCCACACGCTTATATCTCTCACTCATGCTCTTTAGATTATCCTGAATCTTTTGCCAAATAGATGACAAAGACGAGGAGAATCTGTCCTCATCAGGTAAACCAGAAGACCCCTCTCCCGAGAAAGTCCCAAACTGCGGATGAAACCCATATGCACCAAAAAATGGTGACTTATCAGAGGACTCCTGACGACGGTTATTTAAAGCAAACTCAGCAAGGGACAAAAAAAACACCAATCCTCTTGA